>NW_016166356.1:12301-24576 GCF_001687245.7 Rhagoletis zephyria | reverse complement strand
GTTATGTAGTAATACAAAGCAGGAAGTGAAAACCCGACAAAAAGCACAAACGTGAACCGAAATTGTAATTCGTTAATTTTTTCGTAAGTACATATTTTTTCGTAAGTTTTCGCTCAGCAAGCATCATTCAATTGGCAAATTACTTGACCGGTGGAACGCGCGGCTTGCATCGATATATTGATTTCAGCGCGCGCGGCGGGACGCTACTTTGCCACTAATTGGACGAAAACCGATGCGCGCTTTTCTATAATTATGCACTTTTCGAAAGCACATTCATATGCACATACGTACGTATGTGAGTAGCTGAGAATATGTTCTGAAATGAAAGACTGCTTTCGAAATGCACGCACATGCTACCAAATACAAATACGCTTAAGTGAGGGCGCGCGGTAAGCGACATGTCCACCAAAATAGCTGCGCCGCCGCCACGCTGTGTCGGGTTGTGTCGCTCAGCTCAAATTATAATTACGTATATGTACATGTATGCACATATATGTAAATGGATGTGTCTAAACGCTGCAAAATGCATTTTTACCTCATACTTGAACTCCCTGCCGACTGCAATAGAGCCGCGCTCGCTCTGTGTAGGTAACCGAATACAATCAGTGAGTCGCGCTGCTGCTACGCACCGCGTGCAATGACGCTTGCGCCTTTGCGTCGCACTGTTTGCTTTACCTTGTTACTGCGCTGGCGTTCGTGGGCTACCTCGCCGTATCAAGCGCCTAGAGTTCATCGCTCCAATTCAATGATAGTTTGTCGCCGCCACCGCCGCATGCCTCCGCTGTTGGCCGCGTGCAAGCGCACACCCATGCAAACTGCAGCAGCTGCTTGGCCCACTTGGCTGACTGCCTCGCAAACTCGCCGACTGACTGACTGACTGATTCACTCACTGGTAGTGTTGCTGCGCTACGCGCGTGTGCCGCACCAACCGCCAAACAGATTATTTACTCGCACTCGCTTGCATTTTGTCTGCGCCTGCAGCGCGCGCTGCATTTAGTTGGTTTGTTTTATCGCTTTGCTTAATATTAGCAACAATATTTGCGTAAAAATAAATGAAAAGTACTCAACTACCCACCACCACAATTTGCAACTATCGCTACCGCCGACTGCCAGCCGCTACCCGCTGTGCCGAGTCTGCTTGTCTGACATTCTGTCCGCTTGTCCGCTTGGCCGCTTTCGTTCGCCGGTGTGCAGTCTATACATACATATATGTAGGTATGCATATCAGCATTTTCACAGCGTTACGAATGCAAATTTCCACATGCGCTTTTGTGTAAGTCCATAAGCAGTGCCACAGTGGTGTGAAATTGGTGCATTTTGTTGAAAGTGATGCGATGTGATCCAATGGTGCTTGGATCTGGTGACTAAGTGGTCTGTAAACAGTAAACTCGCTGTAAGACAGAAAGTAAGATACACCGGTCAATTTATGGTGTTCATGCACTTTCTGGTAGTGTGAAGAACTTGGGTCTGGCCCTAGATAGGAAGCTGGCATGGAAGCCTATTGGAGAGAGCAAAGCGGGCATCAGTGGCTCTCTATTGCTGAAGGATAATTGGTAAGAGTTAAGGTCATTTCTATGGTTTGCCTTCTAAACTTCGTTCTAAGCGTCGTACTGAACAAATTCGAACATAATCACTTAATTTGCCCCACTGTGCGCCTACTGCTCTGCTTGGGTTGTTGTGCCACTGCACTTTTGCATTGATTTCGGCCGCATGTACCCCTTATCGCTGCACTCGTCGATCTTGTTTTTGTTGTTGCTAGAAGCCCGCCAGCGGTGGCCATAACAAATGCCATGAACGAATATTTTTTTTTTTGCTCTCATTTAAGTGTAATTTACATTTCGTGTTTTTGCGCGTACAACGTGCGTTTGTATGGGCGTGTGTGTTTGTCTATACCCGTTTATTAAAATGTTCTAAAGCGTGAATTATGACCGCTGATAGCTATTTACATACAAACATATCTTATTTAGGACTGAAAATAACACTTTTTTTAAGCAGTTAAACTTGGCGAAATATTTTTTAGATCCGAAATAATAGTCCTTTCCTAATAATAAACAGACCGCTTATCCAAATTAAACAAGTTTGGTATCAAATGAAAGAGGACTAAAATAGCGTTAAAACTGAAATTTCGAAACGAGGAAAGAAATATTTAAAAAAAAAGTTATTTAATTACCATACTACAAACCTTAGGTCGGCTATATGAATTTTTTTGTGTTGAACCTTCGTTCGTTATTTCTGTTTAAAAGCTATTTCAGTCGTCATTGTTTGATTTGGATAAGCGGTTTGTTTATTATCCGTAAAGTACTTATCGGACTAAAAAAAAAAACATTTGGCCAAGTTTAACTGTTGAAAAAAGTAACTGTTATTTACGATCCCTGATCTTATTTTTAGGTTATTAACCGCTTGCCTTTATATCTTATTCCAGCTGCCTATAATCGACAGTATTTGTCGCCTTTTAACCGCAGTGCAATATTGATTTAAAAATTCACAAATTTCCAACTAAATTTCGCACACTTTCTTCAAAAGAGGCATAACAAAAAAAAAGTTGAGGTTGATTTTTTGCATAGATCAATTCGTATGATTTATCTCCAATTAATGCAAATCTTTCTTCTTTCTTTATGCAACTAGAAAACTGTTTTTGTTTTAATTGCGGCGAATCTGTATGTCCCGCAAGCAGTTTAATTTCCGGATCTCCTCTTTGAGTTGCGCCTTCTTTGAAAACCGTGCGCGATTTTCGTAGTGCAATTTAGAAGTTTCAATTCGAGTTCTAATTGAAAATATTCATTTTCTATATTTTATTAGTTCCTTCCTGCCGCAGAGATAAATAAAAGAAACCGTAGTGATTTTGGTATTGATTTGTGTCACTCTTCCTTTAATTATGTTTGTACTAAATAAAATCTAAATTGCTCTCCACTCGTTGCTACATTCCATTGCTTCAATCAAGCGCCAGCAATCACAGATTGAAGATGAAAAAGTTGTCAACAGTTTTATAGCCAATAACCGTTATGTTGCTGCTGAGACGTATCCACGTAGGTATCCTGGCAGTGGTGACCTTGCTTTTCCACATTTCTTTGAAATAAACTTTTGCCAGCGTTTGTGTCCAACAAAACGATTACCAACAATCTCGTTTAATCGCCGTCAATTGCAAGCGTGTTAATTAAGTTCACAGCAAATGCTCCCACCGCAACTGCAATCAAATTGGCTGAGATAATATTTAAGAAGCGGAGGCATAGCTCCTCTTTTGGCATTATGTACATATGTAGGTAGTACATACTCGTATACTTGTCAAGTATATTTCCACACACGTTCATATCAAATCAAAATTTAACCGCCGGATGTTCAACAACATAGAGGAGCACAGCAGCTAAATTTCTTTTAAGCAGCTGCAATTTCCTTCATGCTGGCGCTGAGCGTGTTAATTATTCTGCACACTTCAAGCAAATGTCTTCGGATTAGTGCTCTCATTTGAGCCAGTTGTAGTGACTCGCATACTCGCGCAAGTGCTTAAGCGATAATTGTCCGTCTTATTGCCAGCTATTGAGTGAATCCGCTTGTTGGTGCTCACTTCAGCCTCTAATCCGATCCGCAGACGACATCCAATCCACTACCAATCACGCAACATGTTGCAGATGCACTTTGCTTGCCTGCCGCCAGACAAGTTTGCATACTACACTGCCTTATTTCAATTTAATTCGAACTTTTCGCCGCGCTATTTTACTTTGTGTGCTTTATTTTAAAGTCTTATTTTTACGCGCGTTTGCTATTTGATTTCAGTTTGTTCGATCGTCCTTTTGCCGCATTGCCACAAGCATCTCCAATTTAAATCAATCGGTGCACAAGTGTTGTTTCCTTTATTTTTATAAAGAAATAGCTAAAATTTAATTATCACCTTTATCATCTGACTTATCATCTGACTTATTTAGGGATGGCTCCATCCCATCGACATAAACACTACACTAGCTCTTTAGAAACATTACTTTCTTTGTTTTTGACTGGTTTCTTCCTAAAGATTATTACCGGATCAGGGCTCAGAAAAAACGTTAAAAAGTCTTTGTTAGATTTTTCCCTCCTACATTTTCTCGAAAGTTGCTCTCAGTCGTGCTTAAAGTTCTTTTTTCTTGCTTCGTGTGATCCTTTCGTTAATTGTCCGTTAGGAGAAAGCGCAAAGTGCTCCTTGTTGTAAACTTATTCGGAGATTGAAGCTTGGAACGTCTGCCACTTTCTAAGGAATTTTCAAGAGGAGTAACCGGGCGTCAAATTTTTAACGCCATACGCGGCGAAGAAATTAATGTCTCTAGCCAATATTTATTGCATTTATTAAATGTTTTATTATATTCTATTCGCCATCTTTTACTTTAAACGACACAGTTTCTTTTTTGGATCCCACCTCTTTTATCAAATTCATACATGTCGCACGATTAGTAATAAAGATATTTTTCTAAAATTTTAGTTTTTTTTGGGAAAACCAAATCGAAGTATGGTCAATTTATACAGTTGGGATACAAAAAGACAGAAACAAAAATGGATGCGCCTGAATGAGATTTTATTGTGTTCCCAAATCAATGAGTTCTGTAACTCCGTTACTTTGCTTATTTTCATGTAGTTTATACTTCTTGATCATATATATATTTATGTTTTAAATAATTGGTATTGCTATTGTAAATCTAGCAGGAGCTATACCAGCCCGGATCCGTTGGACCCACAGTATTACTTGCAATGCTGTTTATTCCGCGGTAGACAGAGGGTTTATTGTATGGGGAAATCTCCAAAATGTAAATTTGAAATAATTCTCTATATTTTTAAACATGCGATATATTGCTGCTCGAACATATTCTAAGCATTGCATTAAAAAGTTGTTGAAAATTGATCTACAATGTAAAAAAGCAAAAGTAGGGGATTATAAAGAAATTGTTTGTAAGAGCGTATACAATAAAGATTATTTTTCGATAACAACCATAGCTTGGATTTGCGTATAACCTAAACAGAGTATTTACTATTTATGAGTTTTCTTACTTAAACATAATTACATGCCTGATGACGAACGTTCCATAGCTAAATAATTAACTTCACGCAAAACTACTATAAAATTGTAAATATTCAAACGTCCATTCTGCATGATGTAAGGTTGCTTCACGCTAAAATGGAACTGTGTTCTTTATGAGTCACTTAAATACCGTGAAACAACAGCACCTTAGTATTCTAATTGAATAATTTGGTCAAGGTATTCTGAAATATAAATTTTTTTTTGAGGACTACCTCTGACGGGCAAAGATACCGTTTTTCAGGCCCTCATTGTCATTACTATCCAAATACACATATACATATGTACATATACATACATATACGGTCCTCTGTACTCTAATCTAATGATGATAATGATAATATCAATCTTCTGCCATCTGGGCCAGAATTTTTGAAAGTCGAAAATAATCTTAACGCGCTGCAACTGACTGTAATCAGTATTAGTTCTCTATCATTTGACCTTTTAAGAAGGCGAAAATTCGAATGATCTGCAAGTAATCTTTCATACATATATCCAATTCAATTCATGAATAAGGCATGGCATAGGAATTGCTGTGTCAAAAGGCCAAGTGGCTACCATAAATTACGTATAATCTCTCTTTATCATTACACACATATCTATGTATGTATGTATGTATGTATTTACATAACATTTAGCAACAAGTTTAGTTATTGTGTGTATCTAAGCGTCTTGATCATGCTCATCATCATTCTCGCCTTGTTTAAATACATACATATTTGGTCATCGCTGATTGAGTAGAGACGACAACGATATTATTATTTTTTTTCGTACATACTTACATACATGTGTATATACTCCTGTGTTCATATTTGTTTTCCTATGTGTGCCGATTTAAACGCAAAAGAATATCTAATGTGCATGCTCGGCAAACAAATAGAAAAAGTAAAAGAAACGAAACAGCAGTGTTGCCAACTTGGTGCTTTTCGCACTAAATTTAGTGCTTTTCTTTATTCAAAACGCGAAAATTGTTTAGTTTGGTGCTTGGTGCGTTTTTTGGTGCTTTGATTACCAAAAAAATATATATTATTTATTTTTTGTCCATGTGGCTAGCTAACAAATGATTTCAAAGCTATCAGCTGCTTAGATGCTCATACTCGAATCAACGACAAATCGCGCCACCAACAGAAGCAGGCAAACAGAAAGTTTAAAAAAGAAGCTGATAAATAAAAATTGTCCAACACTATTGCTACTGCCAGACTGCATATGGCAGATGCAGTTGGTTCGAAAGCTTGGACAGTAGATACATACATATTCAGCTGGACCCGAACGTAGATACCGTCATTTCGTGCGATTATATGTTTAGATTAAATTCACTTCGTAGTAAAAGAAATTTATAGAGTCGCGCAAGCCACTAATAAAAAATGAAAGAAAAACAAATGGGAAATCAGTGATAAAACTATTAAGCTCGTTCATGGGAAAAATATAGTGACTATGAAAATCTGATCGTGATTTGAGTTGAAAAATTATGACATTAAAAGCCGAAAGAAATACATAAAACATGGCATGGAAAAGATAAAAATGATTGAAAAAAAAACAACAACACATAAGCCTAACACTATCAATTAGGTAGTCCTACCTGAATGGAAAACAGATGTTCAACGCCGATAGGTAACTCCCGATTAGTATTTAGACAATTTGGTGCATTTGCATTTACAGTACATATGTATACATATACATACGTGCATGTGTGTAGATATCGTGTGGTCTTTTCAAAGTGAAACGTATCTGAACCATTTGATGTGTTTTATTATCTATTAAGACAAGATTACAACTTCGGAATCCAAGCGACTATTAACATTTATGTTCGTAACTTAACGCTAATGTTTTTATTTCCCTTGGAAAACTTATAAAGAAATACGCCACATGGAATGCGAGCTAACTATAAAACTGATATGACATGATGATGGATTCGAGCACTGCAGGAAAATGAAAGCTATGCCACATCTTCATTAGCGATGAGCTATCGCATATGCGAACGTCTCCAAACCACAACGACTAATGGAGCAGTTGTGCTCAAATGCACTCTAATGTACTTATCACTACAAATTCGTATAAAGATCCATTTATTAGATCAGCTAAAGCTGTGTCTTCAAACAATTGACATGTTTAATGTAATGATAGCTACTGCTTAGAAGCATGATTTATTATTTACATTTGGAAAGAATTAAATCCGATGATTGTGTGTGGTCAATTAAACTGTGTTCAATGGATTTTGCGCGCATGATTCAACAATGTTGTTGTTACAATGTTTGAAATTGTTAAATATTTTCTTGCGGGTTTGCCATTATTCTGCGTGAATGATCGAATAGATCGATCTGATAGATGGACATGTTCAAGCACGTTCGAACCGACTGTTTTTCTAATTTGGTCTTTGTGTAATACTGATTGGAAAACCGCTTGAGAGTCGGCGCACAGTGATCAGTACGAGTTTGAAGTCAGCAGTGTGCCACTTACTAGAGTATGCGAGCTTAATTAATGTACAATCTTTATAAATCTATTATAGCGACCTATTTAAATTGATTTCTTGAAACCCTTTAGCCACTAAGCTAGATCTTGTGTTCGCCCTGTTCACGCTCTTGAGTTTCTTGATAACGATTTCACATATTTAATTGCGTCGCTTCGTAAAATTACCAACCTTTTTTGTGCATTTGTCCGTGAGCCCTTGTAGAATTAATTGTGCAAAATCTTGCTGTACTAATTTAGCCCCTTTTACTGGTGTTATTTACCTGAAACCATCAGTTTAGTCGGATCTTTTCTCAGCAGTGCAAGGATATGGATGCTTCCAACTCTAATTGCCGGTTTCACGAAAGCAATTTAGGTGAAAAAATACTTTTTTCTGTCAGTCCAATTGAAAAAAAATAATAATAAAAATTTTTCAGTTAAACTGATTTCGTGAACTGATATAAGCGGTCTTCACACGCAAGCAAAAGTTGTCACTATCTGAGTTCTCAATCCCACCATATTGCGTGAATTAAATTTTTCTTTTGTTGGGGCCGAATTCAGGTGCGTGTAGACACTACAGAGTTTATACAAAAAATAAAATTATTTCAAAAAATTAATTTTTCTTTTTATACAAATGTGAATTTTGTTCCACAAAAATAATTAAATTTAACAGGAGTTTAACTATTGAGGTGGTTTAAAATCTATTTAACTGAGCACTGAAAATATAAAAATCGATTGTTAAACCTTTGTCATCGCACTGCGAATTCGGTCCTTAGTATTTGTTTTTTAAACTGCTAACTATAAACCTCTTGCATATGCTCTACGATTTGTTGCATGCGGTCTGCGATGAGCGGTTCCATTTCATTATCTTTTACATTCGACTCTGAACACGACAGAGCTTGAATATGCGACTAAATGCAACCAAATTAACATTAGCTCGGTTCATCTCTCCTCAATTATGCCATTTTTGACGAACATTTCATAAAAAACAGGCTGAAAAAAATACCTACATTGGCAGTCAAAAATCTGCCGGTGGAATCCATAGAATATACAAAATTGTATGACTCACTTAAAAGACCGCAATGTTTTTTTGGTGAAGCACCTTGGTGTATACATATCGTGTTGAATCCACTAAATGAATGTCATTTAAAAAGACGGTTAACACGCATGCGCGCGCACGCCTGTTCAGAATACTTGTACATACATATGAATGTACAAAACTAATTGTCAGTAGAATTGAGTAAATAAAGTCTTATAAGCATAAATCTAAATGTCTACACAGTAAAAGTGTTAGGTGTTAGAAGCCAGAGAGCCTAAGCCCCCAGTCTAGAAAACAATAATCAAGCTGCAGCAAACTTGGCTGGCGCAGCCGTGAGGCTAATGACTAGTATTGACCTAGAAAACGCAAGTAAATTATATAAACAAAATACAATTAAGTGGAATAGAAACACAAAAGAAACAAGAAAAATGTATGTGCATTGACAGCAAAACATTTCAGCAACTTTTCAACACCGAAAACAAATGTTGGCGCGTTGGCAATTGCGAGCTACTTAAGTACCAGGCTAGGCTATGCACTACAGACGGCGCACATTTGATTTACAAGCAACTATTAAAAGTTATATGAAGTCTGCAACATTAGAGCGTGATTTACGACAAAACATTTCAAATTAAATTATGAAAAGTATCTATTAACAAATATTGTGCATACCACTGTGGTGCATTTTTCATGGGGGGCGCCATAGTGTGGGCTGGCAAGCCGAAATAGTTGAGTGGCGACAAGGCACTACATACATACATATGTACATATGTGCATATTTAGATGTGAATTAATCTTGCTGAATGTGTGCATAAATTGTTGGAGCACATAAATACATACATACATACATATGTACATATGTACATATGTCTGTGGTGCAAGCTTTCGGCGGCAGACAGCGCTTAGACATCCTATGATTCAAAGTCGCCTTCGCGTCTAATGCTGCTGCTGCTCTACCGCGACCGCTCCTCCTTTGCCGCTGCTATGTATTTGCCAAATATGCAAATCAGGTTTGTTCGTTTAAGCAAGCAAACGGGTATTTGCTATTTGCATTGAAGAATGTTTGCTTGCATTAATTTTGTGTCGTTGAAAGACGGCAATTTGTAGTGACACAAGCGTTTGAAAAGCTAGAGCGCTTTAAAGTGAATGATGAATGTAATCAGAAGTCGAGATTTTTGGTTGATAAGTAATCGTTAACAAGTTGAAAAAAAAAACAACCAAGCAATGATTGATGACTGTCTGTAATGGAATTTTGGATTCTATGACAATCGCGATCGCTCTTTCAACATAGCGTGCAAAAGATTGGCGCAGGCCAGTTAATAAAAAAAATCAAAACTAGAGATAGGAATATGTACGTAGTACAGTAGTATGTGTATGCGTAGGCTCAATAGCGCAAGCCGGTCAAAGCATCCTTGTCTCAAACGCCAAGTAATTCAAACATGATTCCCGGTCGTTTTTGCGCCACTTTTAAGTGTATAATTTTCCAGCAAATAGTACTTAACTCCTGAGACCTTCATTCGAAGCTAATCGGAAGTACTAAAATTTTGCAATCCATTCAATGTCAAATACCAATTGGGTTCAATCAATGCAATCCTGGCGCGATAACTCAAATTAAGCTACTAACTTTATTAGCCCGTTGTATTGGCCGGCCATTCAGAGCGCGGCAGTAAAAACATATTGTTGCTAAATGTTCTGGAGTGTTATAAAATGTTGCCGAGCATCATCATGTCAGCCGGAGGCGGCGGCTTGTTGCGGTTTCGAACAAAGGCTCCCATTAAGGCTGGCAATTAACATTGAACTGCCGCGCGTACAGTTGGCCGCACTAAGCTGGGTCGGGTGGTTAATGACCCACCATGCCCAAAGTTACACATTGCTATTAGCCAAAGTGTGAGTGCGCATGTGCCAGTCAGTGTCTATCGAATCATTGCTTGGCCAATAAATGCAAAATTAATTGAATGCCGTTTATGGCCAACGACTCTGCTGCCAAACATAAAAAAATTATGCACACAACTTAATTGAATTTACTGTTTTTTGCTTGACATGTAACACGAGCGTGCTTGTGTGTGTGTGTGTGTGTGTAGTCGTCGATGGCTACTAAAAATGCAGCTGCAATAGCCTGAACCTGATTTTGAAAATATTTGCTGTAAGGTAATCAAAAGCTACTGTCACTCTTGGGCGGTTGGCTTTAGATCTTTAAATTTTTCTTTTTTATTAGCCTTCCTCTGGTCGTGACTTGTTTTCTTAGCCCAATCAAATCACTTGAATGGGCGCCAAAAGAGCACTCAAACTGGCATCGCCGTAACAATGTTGCATCAAATTACTTAACTTATCGCTATTTTTGTCAGCGTATTGATAATATGTATATGTATATTTAAGTACAAATATCAGCAAAAATTTCGGGGAAACAGTAAAGTGCAATGGAATGGAATAGTAATACTTGACCATTGTTCTTAAGAGGAATTATAAATGGTCCTTGGGGGCATTATGCCTATGCAAACTTATCAGACACTTTGATGAATCAAGAGAACGTAATTTTTCCTTTTTCAAAATACATCTGACACAAAAATGCACTATCTCAGTCTGATAAAGGTTGGATCATGCCCATCCTCCAAGCAAGATGTGCACTGTGGGCCGCTCATAATACACTATAGTGACCATATTTCGTCCCCTTAGATTGTGTCCCGCCTAAGTCCTATCAGAAACGATTCTCATGAGCCTTTTTCATGAGATTCCTGATGTTCATGACCACTTTCGCTAAGCGTGGTCCTATGATTTTGGCTTTGGTCTAATTGGCCCCTTCAAAGAATCGCAGTTGCCAATTCATCAGCAAATGCGTTACCTCGAACACCTGACTGTCTTCGTAAGTATATATATATGAGTTCAAGCTATTCGATTTTTCAACGGAGTGCAGCCTCAATTCAAAGTCTTTAGAGCAGTTTGACTGGTACCGTGGCACCTTTCGGCAATTACCTGCTACTTTAAGCATCTCAAAGGCTTCTGCTTTAAAATCCATTGTCATAATACCTAAGCAGAAAAACGTTCGCAACTAGATGCCATACTTAAGTTTCATTTTCAGTCTTGGGACCGTCGGTATAGAAAGCTTTTACGGAGTTCTCTAGGTGATCTCTACATAGCTTCCATGTAAAAAAGCTAACAACGCCCTTTCTTCCAAAATACACTACAGGTATCCATTTGCAAACAACTCTTTATGCCCAGAACTCCGAACGTCGTTTCACAAAAATAATGCAGTCGAGAAATGGTCTTCATTGCTTACCCTTGGTTTTGTCTATATCCACACTCCTTTCTAGCCTATTTAATATAGATAAGTATGTGCGCAAAATACACCACACCAACTAGTACAAATAAGAATCGAATTATAATTCGGAAAAATCCTATTTGTACTAATTTCTATTTGCGCAAAATTTGTGTGGAGTATTTTGCGCATTTGACCATTGCAATGCATTGCTTCAGTGTCATTCTTCAGTGGTTGATTAGCCATCTTTTAAACACGTAGATACATATTTGAGCGTTATTTTGTGGCAGTCGACTGATTTCCTCCGCTCTCGCTTTCCCTCACCATTTGCGTATAAGCGTTGCTTTTTAAATATAAATTGCAAATTTAATGCAAATTGATAATTAAAAAATGCATTTAGCATGTTATAGGTTGTTGCATGTTGACGAGTGCAGCCGCAGCTGCAACAGTGTGAGAGAGACAGACAACCTTGTAGGCGGTCATTAAACTTGTCTTATACAAGC
>NW_016166356.1:0-12276 GCF_001687245.7 Rhagoletis zephyria | reverse complement strand
GAATGCTGTAGAGCGGTCAGTGGGCGAGGCAAGAACCATAGAACAAACAAACAAACAAACAAAGTGTGCAAACACACACACACCTGGCGCATATCCGCCATAGACAATAAGCAAAAGTGTTGGCAGCGAAATTGCGAATGGCAAATAGAAGGGAAAGAAGAAACTGGTGGCATGCAGGCGGCAGAAACAACAATCAGCAATGCAAATATGTAAAAGCAAATATGCGAGAACTACAAAAACAGCTAATAAATGTAATTGTTTAAAACAGCTTTTGACGCTGCCGAGTGAGCAATTAAAAATAGCAAAATAGACAACAGCGCGAAATAAATGCATAAAGCGAACCAAGCAAAGACGCCAACTGCAGTCGCACAATCGCACAGCTGTCGAGCAATAAAAGCATGCAAATTCAGAAAGCGACAACACTGCAATAGAAACAAGCGAGTGCACACACACGGCCACCGCTGAAACGCCCAGACCTATCGCAATTTCAATTCTATTGACCAGCGCATCACAACAACTGCAACAGCAAAGAGAACACTATCGGCAGCGAGCAATCAGCAATGTTGGTTGGTTGACTGCCTGCCTGCCTGCCGGCCATACAGTTGTTGTTGTTTGCTGTCGCTACTGCCACTCTCCGCCGTCGTTGTTATCAGCAATGCATTCGTGGCAAGCGTAATTCACGTAACAAATTTTTGCATTTTTGCCACCGCCGCCGAAGACGACTGACTGCCGTTCGCGTCGGTCAATGCACCGAGACAGCAACGAGCAACGAGCCAGCCGAGCAGTCAACGACAATAATTGCACATGCAGCGGAGCAGCAAAAAGTGCAGTAGCAGCCACAGCGGCTTGCAGCTTGTAGCAACAGTTGAACAAAGCTTTGCGGCGGCAACCCATTCACAACATTTTGCAATTTTCATTTTTCACTTTTTTCACGTTGCTATTGGTCGTTCGTTCGCTTGCAACTACTCGGCGCATACAAATAAATTTACATTTACATTCATGCATGCAACGTGCCGCCGTCCGTCCAAGTCGTCTCTCCTGCCCCACCACCCGCTGGGGCGCTCTGCTGTATTGGTGCTTTTTCAGCTGTTGCGTTTACTTGTTTTTGTCTATTTATCGGCCGTCGTTCGATCAGTTGGCGCCCGTACACCTCCACTACCAACTGAGTTGGTAGTTGCTTCACTGATTCGCAGTGTTGCCAAGTTTTGATTTTGAAAAAGCACTAAAACCCAAGAAAAATCGCGTTTTTTTCTCGAAAAAGCACCAAATTTTTATCGGAGATCTCGGAAAACTTTTATTGGACTTTATATGCATAAAAATTTTTGTAGAGATGCTGATTTAAATTAATAAAAATCAATGTTTCTTGCTCGATGGTCGAATTTTTTTTTTTTTCGATAAATTCAAATATTTTCGCCAAGCGACAATAATATATTGGTTATGAGACAAAATAGATATGCCACGTAAGTTTCACTTCTCCAGTGTGGCTAAGGCGCACTTACTTTTGTAATTTGCAGCTGTGTTCAGCGTTGCCGCTTCGCTTAGATTTAAGAAATATTAAAAAAAAATTCATGTCTGTTTATATGTTAAATTCTTTCTCCGTTTTCCATAATTTTTTATACAATTCCTGTTAAACGAAAGCAAAAACAAACAAATAAAATTATAGTTTAAAAAACTAAAACCTCGCTATTAAAACTTCCATTCGTACTGTCACCAGGTTACTATAAGAACGGAAGTTTAAAGCAACTCAAATTCGTACTGTCATCAGGCATGTAATTGAGAATGGAAATCGCTGCATCTTTTAGGCGCATCAATATTACATAGTTACATCCCGAGCTAATAGAAGCGAGGTAAAAATGAAGTTTCTTGAAATATGCTTGACTGCTTGACACCTGAAACATAACTAAATTTTATTTCCCTTTTGGATGTGCATTATTTGCTCGCTCACGATTGTCATTGGGCCATGTTATTTTGAAAGTTGCTAAAATATTTACGATTGCTATTAATTTTGCTTCGATTTTTTTTTTTGTTAGATTTAAAGACTTGGATTTTCAAACTAAAAAGATTTGTCGCAGGCAAATTGTACAAAATTTACTATATTTCTAATGCACACGCAGGCATCTTCTATTCTGGCTAGGCCTTGGCATAGTTGACACAATGAAAGATTTAAACTCTTACATATGTACATATATGAGTGATCTATTTGCGATTGAATAAAAATTGGTTGCATCAGACAAAAACACTGCCGGCTGCAACGCTGGCGTTCAAGCGATTTTTGCCTAAACAATAGTTTCCATTGTATCAGATTTCATTTTTATTTCATTTACACACGCGAAAATGTATGTACAAGTACATATGTATGTATACTTACATATCGCACACCATCTTCGAAAAAGGACACAACTAAAAATTTGGCACTTTTGAAATTATGCACTAAAAACGTACACACAGAGCTTGTATTTATTTTTTCAGCAAAAGCTGGAGCAAATTTTTTGTTATAATTTGTCGGAAAAACCCAAAGTAAAGTCTTCCTTGCCCCTACGATTAGCATGTGCTAAGAAATAGTTTCTCTGGCGAACGTGTAATTTTGAGTTGTGTCTCTTTTAAAGATGGAGTGCGATATGCAAGCATAGCATTTAGATCCATTTGTGCTAAGCTTTTTATTCGTACCTATATGTATTAATTTATTTAAATATAAAACGGATAGGCGTTCGCATTCATCATCGCATTAGCATATTAAAGCAATAATTTTCTTTTCCACTGAAAACCTCAAAACAGTAACATATAATTTTAATTACATATTTGTTCTTTTTTTTAATTGCAGGTATGTTTGCTTCCATTCAAAAAAAAAAAACCTTTGCCCACTTCCAGTGAAATGCCAGCCAGGTGTGTATGTAAATATGTTTATCTTGAAGGAATATATATGTATGCATATGGGCTGGATTATGGATTTCCTGTCGAAAATGGTGTTAAATTGTGTGTTTGAAAGAAATCAAATTGTAATATGGAGCGCAGCAAAGCACACTCAGAGAAATTTAGATCAACGCAAGATTTTTTACTAAGCATAATATTTATCTTAACGTGGTACTTTTATTATATTTAATGATATATGTATGTACATATGTATGTATATTCATGCAGATACATATTTCGTAGTCAAAAGTCAAAAAAAGAAAACCAGAAAAATAATTTCTTAGCAGATGCTAGTGATATGGGCAAGTGAGACTTTTTTCAACAACTAATAACAAAAAAGTTCTTTGCAACTTTTGCTGTAAGGTAAATAAAGGCTCTGTGTACATTTTTAGCGTATAATTTAAAAAATGCCAAACTTTGAATTGTGTCACTTTTGAAGATCGTGTGCGAGATATGTAAGTAGTTTGACTTAGGGACCTATTTTCTAATTCATTCCCATTGAACGCAGGCAAATTTTATAGAACTACGAATTTGTCGTTGCCTTTATCAGCTGCTGTATTTGAAATAGCTGTGAACTCTTTCGACAAGTTAATATAAAATCGTTAAATTTCGCTAGCTGAAATGCCGCCGATTATTGGCACCGCAACGAGTTCCGTGTGAAAATCTCTGAAGGCGGCGGACGTTTGCCTTTTTCACAGTGTCTCTGGCCGCCTCTGTATGTACATATGTATGTTCAAGGTTTGCGGCTAAGTAGCAATTATTTAATGCCATTACAATAACATTTACATATGGATGTATAGTATGTTTGTTTGTTTGTGAGTATGAGCCTCCAATAATGGTAGTAAGCCTTGTTGCGGTTTCATGTGTGAAACAAATCAAAATTAGCATATCTAATATTCTTGACAGCTTTTAGTTATGGACAAGAGCGAAGCAACGTTTTTTCGTTAAACGCCACCGCATTATGTAAATATGGTCGGTTAGTCTACGTTTCTATGTATGTATGTATGTATATATATACAATGCGAAGGAGCGTGTCGCTTGAGATCAAAAGTTGGAGATAGTGAAATATTTTGCTGCTTACATACTTACATACTTATGTAGGTGTATGCGTTTTAGAATGTGTTCGTAACGCCACTATATTTATTTAAGTTTTTCCTTGTTTTATATATTTTTTTGCCTCAACCCGTAATTACCAATTTGTAGAAATAAGTCGGCTAAGGCAAATTAGCTGGAATTGATTTAAACGTTTTCTAAGCGCCATCTGTGATTTAAATGTGTAGGTGTAGAATTCTCTTTGGCTACATAGCGTCACTAGAAAACGGCGATTGTAAATGGTAAATGAAAAGATAGAAAAATTATTTGACTTCTACTGTTTCTGCAGCAGCAAAGGTATTCCAGTTGATGTGCGTCTATCCGGATTTGTTTTTGTTTGGCTAGTCGAGTCATAGCTTTCGTCAGCTAGCGGAGACGCAATAGACTTATTGCACAATAAGTAGCTGCATGCAAAGTTTACGTTTTATGGTGTAAACGATTTGCTCATATGTATAGTTACATCTGTATATATATGTATTTGCATATACACTCCGCGACATACGTACATATATACGATTGCACCTTACAGTAATTAAAGTACTCGTATTTATAGGCAAAAGCAAAAAAAAAAACAAGTCGAATTTTGCTTCCGTCCGCTCTCGTCTGTAGAAGCGCCATTAAAATCGTCTAGCTGACTGATTTTCGATTATTCAACCAGTCTGAAAATAACAATATACACGTACTGTATCTGGATATTCAAGAATAAGTATGTACAGTTACGCTTAAAATAATAGCAGTAAAATTCCAAATGATGCTGCTAGTAGATAACTTATGTTTATTTATTGTTAATCATTTTCGTATAAAATATGTATCAGAAACCGCATAAATAAAAGTTTCAAAGCTTGCAAAAAGTTCAAATTAGTTAGACTTAATAAAATGTTCATAAAAATTTTGGTTTTGATACAGATCGACCCATATTTTAAAAGAAAATTATTAACAACAAATAAATCTGTGTTCATATGGAATAGTAGCTTATGTCGACAGGTTGGCTTTAGAATAATGCGGCATTCACAGCATACAATTGCGAATGACTCACTGGCGCCGAGCCCTCGAAGAACTTTTGGCTAATAAACGTGCAAGAAATAGTTCCGATAATTCTTATTAAGTCTCATCAGAAAATTCCTTATCCTTTAAACAGTAAAGGAAATGCCGCATTATATTAAAGCCAGCTTCCAGACATAAGCTAATATTCCATACGAACACAGAAATAAACATAAGTTACCAGCAGCATTATTATTGAATTTAACTGCTACTATTTTACTACTACTGCTACTATTTTACAAAGTATTGGCACAGCAAATGTTTCACAATATATGCAACAATTTTCATTTTTCCGCTGATTTCGTATAAAAATATGGTTTATTCTACAGCAAAAAACATAAAAATATAATTCCTAAACTTTTTGCAAAACTCGCGAAAATTCAGCAAATTTTCATGAAAATTTTCAACTTTTTAATCAGATTTTTTAGAATTTTTTTGAGTACGCAGATTTATAGCCCAGTCAATTTTATTGTATTAAGGTGCAAGTTTTAAGTAGCTGTTGATTTTTGGCAATTTTTTTCACGCGTCTCTTTCATAAAAAAATTTTTTTTTAGAAAATACTTTATATAAAAAAATGGAAAACACCTTCAACAAAAACAATGCTGAAAAATCAACGCGATTTTTGACTAACTCCGAACTTGCATTTTTTGCTTGGGCTGCAAAACTACATACTCAGAAAAGTTGAAAATTTTGATGAAAATTTGCTGAATTTCGAGTTTTGCACAAAGTTTAGGAACTATATTTCTATGTTTTTTGTTGTTGAATGAACCATATTTTTATACAAAATTGGCGCAAAAATATTAGAATAAAAATTGTTGCATATATTGTGAAATACTTGCTGTGCCAATACTTTGTTCCGGCAGTGTATCTACAATTGTACATACATATGTAGATGTTTTTTTTTTATAGTTTTACAAACAAAAGAGTCTAGTTTTTGTCGCGCATTCAGCATTTATAGTAAAAAGTCTGTACATACATATGAACATACATATTTACAAATATTTTAGCTAGGTTAGTTTTATGACTACAAACACCTCACCAGTGACAGTAAAAATGTATGTAAATGTACATTAGGTTGGTCCTTAAATGTAGGAAGCAAATTTCAAAACGCATCAGATTTCCTAAGCGTCGAGCCCTACGTCGATGCCACTGTAGTCGGACATATCACATACAAATTTTGGCCCCGATTTAAGTCGGTTAAGGCGTGTCGCACAAGGGTCAAAATTCGGATTACCCTGTGAAGACGCCTACACCGACTTCAATCGGCATCAAAATTTATATGTAATATTTTCGACTTAAGTAGTATCGATTTTGGGTATCAAATGAAAAAAATAAATAAATAAAATTCAATATTGTGAGTCTCCATTGTGATATCTGGCCTTTGACCCCTTTGCGACACGCCTTAACCGACTCCAATCAGAGCCACCATGATAATATCGATTTTGGGTAGTATATGAAAAAATAACAATTTTAATTTCTTGAATCTCTATAGAGAACTTTGCCCACTGTGCGACACGTATTAACCGTATCCAATCGGAACCAAAAATTATATGTGATATCTGTGACCGCGGCATTACCGATTGAGAGAGTGGAACTGAAAAAAAATCATTTGGGTTTTTAAGGACCACCCTGATACATGAATATATTCGCGGGTCGTCTGAGGTCTGGGCTGACTGAGTATTGAAGTGAATTGATCGTACCATATTACGTATTTGTTTCTCTGCGACTGTGCACCTACCAAAGTCATTTTAGTTTATTCAATGAATAAAATCGAAATCAAAAAAGAAATATTTTTCTGCATCATAATGTCACATATTTTCAAATAAGCACGCTCTGTGACTGAATTATCGCTGCCACATAACAATCATAAGCCCTGGTTAATTGCATTAAAGCAAGAGTGTTAAAAAACAACAAATATTTGCTAAAAAGAAAGAAGAAAGAATTTAGCAGCTTTGCCGATATGTGCTTTCCTCTATTCCAATCGGTCTGACTTTATAAATATAATAATAATATAAGAAAAATTCAAAAGGCCCTTCATTGAATGCTCAGGCCATAGGAAAGCTAAGCGGTTTAAATGTCCATCAATAAAAGCTATAAACCTTAATTTGATCTAAGAGGATCTCCTGGGGTGAAGGGTCATGCAAATATACTACGTCAGCGGTCTATGACTAAAATAACAACAAATAAAATAATTAGGCTTCGAAACTATTTATTTAATCTCCATTGTCAAACTTAAAAAATAAGAAATAATCTATTCCATTCTCAAAAAAAAAAACACCAAAAATCTAGCCGCCTAAAACAAAAAGCCATCGAATGCCAACAACAACACCTTTATTTGTTGCACACACACACAATAGTCATACAATATGTATATATGTACATTGGCATAGTTGGTCAGCGGCCCTCTTTTGTGCGCCTACAATCGTCGTCCGTCAGCTCATCATTCATTCGCCTGCCAACTGCCACGACACTCGCGAACACGAAGTTTATTTGCCGTCAGCGATGCCAGCGCGGGTGGTGGTGGGGGGGTGGACTTACGTTTGTTGCACAAATTTGGCAGCGCTATGCGTCATAGCGAGCAACGTGCCACAAGCGAATGGACGTCGGAGCGATGTGTACAACCTATCTCAACTAAAATCGTGTTGAGTGCTCGCCGCCCCCCCCTCCCCCCTTTTTGCTCTTTCGTTTCTACCTTCCGCTGCATTTTTCTGTTTCACTACCCACTCCTACACACTTTGCAAAAATGATGAGTGTGTGACCAAAGACGAGGAAAGCAACAATAACAGCAAATACCACTAAAGCAAAAATGAAAATGAACAAAAAATAACAAAATCGAATTCGAACCGCAAAACTTTGTGCCACTCACTGCAAATGCAGCGAAGTGCAACGCGTTGGTTGCTTGCTTGGTTGGCTGGCTGCTGCCGCGGCTGGGCGCAACGTCGCGTGATTCGAGCTAGCTTTGGCGTTGGCGTTGGCGTCGGTGTCGGCGGCGCGCTCCGTTCGTCGGCGTGTAGTGCAGTTGCAGCGGCTGTTGTCGTTTGGCCGCCATCGCAATCTAATGTCAGATAGTTTTGCGGTCGCTAACCCCCAATGGAAGGAAAAATAGTACGATGCCACACACGCACACACACTCATGCATACATACATATAGCACAATGAGCGATTCTACTTTTGCATGACAGTTTTTTGCCACATAGACGACGTACATATGTATGTAAGTGTATGAAATAAATAAGTATTCATATGTGCGCGCATTTTATTTTAGATTCTGTTTAATGTTTGTTATTCTAATTTTTGCTCGCTATCTTTTTCATTTAAATAGTTTTCTGCATTATACTTACGCGAGTGGTGTCTTGTGCTTGTTGGCCACAGTGCAATCGTGCGTGTGCGCATATTTGGCTGCGTGCATTGCATGCAAATTTCATATGCAGTCACGCACAAGTTTAAATGTAAGTATGTATGTAGATATGTAGATATATCGACTGTACTCTTCAACACTTAAACCTACCAAACTATCTGCTCGCTTTTGCCTGCGAATCGACTTTTTGTGTCGTAAGTTATTTTTAATTATCTAGTTAGTTTTATACCTTCCACAAGAATATGAATCGCTGGCTCGAAATGGAAGCACCGGACCCCGTCCATAATTGCTGGGAATGATCAGAGGACCGATCTCAGTAACTGTGTGTCTAATGCGAAATGGGCGAATGCATTTCCTCTCGATCTCATCGAAAACTTTTGCTTTTATTAAAGTAGTGAGGTTTAGTATTCCATTTTCTTTTTTTTTTTTTTGTAAATTTTTTATTCGAATGCTTCCAGCTTCCATTTGTTTCAAAATTAATATTTTATGTCCCACAAAAATATTTCTAAGCTTTCTTGAGTTGTCAGCCGCTGACAGCTGCGTCCTTACTTAATTTTTTTCTTTTAGTATATTCTTAGTTGTCTTGGTTTACTGCCGACACTCAAGCGGCTTCGCAATTCGGTGCTGTCAGGCAAGCAATTCAAAATGAAATCGTTACGAGTTAGATGCGCTTCTCAGCCACGATAACAGCATAATCTCTATCGTTAGAATGGAAATGTCATTTATGGATGAAAGTAAATTTTTATACCCCAGCGCACTTGGGCACAAGGGTATTATAAATTTGCTCACATAACGGTTGTTGTAACGATTCGAGATAGATAAATACAAATTTATATATAATTGATCAGAGTGAAAAAAGAAATCGATTAAGCGGTGACTGTATGTCCGTGCGTCCGTCCGTCTGTCCGTCTGTGTACACGATAACTCGAGTAAAAATTTAAATATCTTAAAAAAACTTTTCAGCGTAAGACGGATGGTATTGAAAATGGACAATAATCACGCCTACCTACCTCCCATATAACGGTAGTTTTCAGAAATACGAAAACTGCGATATTTTATTGACTGCTGAAGCTTATTTATCAAAAATATAAATTTTTAATTTTTGGAAAATGGGCGTTGCCACGCCCACTTATGATTACATGTGCATATCTTGGCAACCACTCCACCCTCTTCTCCCAAACTTGACAAAGCTGTTGGCCTTGACAAAACATACCAAACGGCTAAAAAATTTTAAAATCGGAAAATAACCACGCCCACATCCCATACAACGGTAATTTAGAGAAATACGAAAGCTTCGATAAATCAGTAAATATTAAAGCTTAATTATTCAAAATTTATGTTTGCAATAATTGTTTAGCAAAAAATGAGCTTATAATACAATTTTGGAAAATGGGCGTGACCCCGCCTACTTATGACCACATGTGTGTATCTCGGTAACCGTTCGATCAATTTGTACCAAACTCGGTATGATTATTATGCTTGCCGCATAAAGGCAAAATGTTGAAAATTATTCAAATCTGACTGAAATTACGCTAATTTTTTTATAACGGTAAATTTCAGAAATGCTTGAAACTTCCATATTTCGAAATTTAATTTTTACCCAAAATTTATACTAACAACAAACCCTTTAAAATTTTGGTAAATGGGCGTGATGCCGCCCACATATCTTTATGTATATAAGTTTATCTCATTATATCGTAACTGAACGTTCTATCGAAGATGTTTGAATTATGTAGACGTAAAACCATCCCTGCTTACTACGTAGCGGTAATTTTCGGAAAGGTGAAAAAAACTATATTGTATACTTGCGCCGGGTATTTAATGTTTGGCTCCGGCCGAACATAGACTTTGTTACTTGTTTTATATTAGGGCAATTCATCAAAACGCGTAAATGCCTCGTCGCCATGTAAACCTCGTAAACTTACTTAATTTTGTATAAAAAATTGAACTATTTACACGGTTTACGCGGTTACGATGCATTTACGCGTTTCCATGAATACCCATATTATTTTAGTTTTATTTTACTTAATCCCAATCGCTGGCGTAGTTCGTTTGTATTAGGTAAATGTGTTTTCAAAGCTACTTGCAATCGCAATTAGTTATTACTCACAAGCACAAGCTGCTGCCGCCACTCGGGGGCCTGATAGTGTTCGGTTATCATATCAGCTTGCAATTATAAATAGTAGCCTAGAGCTCACCAACACACATTCGCTGCTGAATTGCCAAAACAACTGCACATGTACATGTATGTATGTATACCAATACTAGCGCAGGCACAAATATGCCGGTTATTTGTATTTAATTAAGTACAATGATCTAATTTTACTCCACTATCGGTTAGCAACCTTTTAAAAGTTTGTAACAAAGCTTACTTATTATATATTTTATGATACTACATACATACATACATACATGCCCCTGTATATTTGTTAGATGACCACCATGTGGAATCTCAGCAAGGTTGATGAATGCTGCGTGGGATATTCATTTTAAAAGCCAGTATGCAGCTACCTAGAAAACGGTCAAGAAACAAATTGCTATTATTTCGTGTGTGTGTGTCCAAGGAATTTTGACATCTCATACTTCACAGCCTGTTGCCTCACTCTTTCCACCTGAAATAATGGAACGGGCGTATATTTCTGTTGCAACATGGGTTGCCTTGTGCTCTTTTTTCACCATAAACTTTTGGAAATGCGTAGTAGAAAGCGTAGCAAATTTCTTAAGAACTGCGTACTGCCATTTTATATGGAGTTTTTGCTTTTCTTGAGAGCTGCAGGTTAGAAGACTATTACGAGAAACTGTCGAGAATTATAGCACTCTCTACAAAAAGGTGACTTAGTTCTCAATACCGAGAAAGAGGTTAGATAACTTTCTAACGTTCAATTCAAATTGGTTTCTAATGTCTAATGTTTTTCTAATCATGCTCCTATCGAATTTTAACACGGTTCTCTAACCTGATTTTTGATTCGAGAACTACATTAGAACTCTAATGTAAGATCAAACTATTTCTCTAACGTTAGATACTCTGTTTGCCGGGCTGGCCTTAAGTAAGCTTTATATTATACATACGCGCAAAAGTACATATGTATCTCAATTGCTTTCAGCAAGAAAGTTAAACTTTAAATTTAAATACTAGTTGTGTCGGAGCGAATTGCAACCACTAGAGTTACGGAAGCGCATGCCATATGTCACTGAATCCGGGAACTTGAATAGGTGTAACGATCATAAAGTCTATTCCAATCTTAAGTGCTTTAATGAAGCATTCAACATCCTCATAACCAATATTGTATGCCATAACCGGGGTTTCTGCCGATTCAGAGCAACTGGAAAAGTGAACTTCTATCAATGCTGCCAGCGTGCCCTCGGTCCATTCACCAATCTCTTCTGCAGTTTTTTGATACTTCGGAAAATTTCTGTTTAGCTCTCTTCTATGCCATCCGTTTTATTAGTCTCACTGTGCGGGTGTGAACTTTTGTCTAGGCGTCTAGGTCCTCCAGGCTGTGTAGGTTACTCAATAGTTTACTATTAAGATTTCAGTTTATTTTCTTGGAGTTTTTCGTAGTTTAAGCGATGGCATAGAACGTAAGAATCTATGATGAGAAAAGCGTGGTTGCTCCAACACCATTCAGTCGTGGTGTGAATGGCCTCAGCTTTATACTGAAATGTCCAACATACATATCCGCCGATGTCTATGATTTGTCTATTGATATATTCTCTGGGCTTCTTCAGTCAATGCCACTAGTGGCGCCTAATTGGAATGGGCCATATAACAAGAAGCGAAGAGCCGAGGCCTGTCGACATCTTCTATGCCACTGTAAGGCGATTCGTGCCAAAATTAGACAAAGTATACGTATGTGTGTATGCGTTCATAGTCT
>NW_016166354.1:7524-24580 GCF_001687245.7 Rhagoletis zephyria | reverse complement strand
TATTTAAGCGAAAATGATTTGATACAAAAAAAGGAAGTTAATGCTGTATACATCCAACTGATTAAAATATATAATTTTGAGAACAATTTAAACACCGTAGAAGCATCATAATAAAAAGGCATTCTATCCCAGTGTGCGACAGCAAGGCGTAGCGTTCTACCTGTTGAAAATCCAGCAAATCAACAATTGTTGCATGCAAATCTAAATACGTGGCATGGCCAACGAGTGTGAAAAATGTGCAGAGTCCCCAAGGCGAACCGTTTGCAACAATACTGGCCTGGCCATACAACCAACTACTTTATGGGTACCATTTCGAAGATTAACGGTTTTTGCGCCACTCAATGACCGCTCTAAGCCATTGAAAGAGTTGCATAGAGCACAGAAGAGGAAGTTGATAAAATGAAGCGGTAAGACTAAGTAAGAGCCAAATAAAATTGTTGTGGTGGCGTGTTTGGAGGGAAAAGGCAATAAATTGCAACCAAAAAACACGGTGAAAAAACTCGAAGCTGAATGAGCGCTGCAATGAAGAAATGAATATGGGACTGACTGGTGCCAGCTTTGCCATACACTTGAAAAAAAAATTCGCTACACTTGTGGCACAAAAGTTCAGGTGAACGTTACGGCACAGTTTTTATTGCCACTTCAAAAGTTGACGACTGCTCGCCCGCCTGACCTGAACGCTTGTCTAATACGCGGAAAAGCAAGCAGTCAGCGAGGAAATAATAGAAATTGTTTGCCGCTGGTGGCATAAAGCACGCGGTCTATACAGTACTGGACTGGCGGATGTAAAGCGCAACAAAACAGCTGCCAGGCGGCATGAAAAGTGGCACACTATTGCATGTGGCATGTGGCAAGAAGCATGTTGTTAACTACGAATGTGTAACTAGCTGAAATTGCGCTTGGCACATACATAATTTGTACAATTTATATACGATTTCTGGCGGTTTCATTGCTAGCGTGAAATGCGATCGACCGACGGACGCGCTTCAGCAAATCATGCCAAGAGCTGTGAAAATTCGTGCAAAGTTTTGCGCGGCGCTACAGTGGAGATTCGTGGATGATATGGAATGCTTGAGTGAAGGAATGATTAAGAGGATGAAAGGAAATTAATTGAAATGGAATGAAATTATGACATGAAGGTAGATGCAGGGGAACGAAGTGAAATGAAACGGAACGGAGTTAAATGAAACCAAATGAAATGAAGTAGATAAAGTGAATGGGACGAAATAATAAGAAGTGGAATGACATGAAAGCAATGAAATGAAATTAAGTATGAGATCTAGTGATAGAAAAGGAAGTGAAATGTATTTCAATGAAATTAGAAGATGAAATGGTAGGAAATTTCATAAAATAAAATGAAGTAAAACCAAATGAAACGAATGAAAATGGAATGAAATGGAGCGTAAGAAAATGGTATGAAGTTATGAGATGAAAGTAAATGCAGTGAAATGAAACAGAAGGAACAGAAATAGAACGAAATAAAATTTAACCAAATGAAATAAAAAAAGTTAGTGGGAAGAAATTAAATGAAGAACAATTAGGAAAGGAATGTAATGAGATCAAATGAGAGGAAATAAAATGTAATGAAATAATGAGATGTAATTGCACGAAAATATATAAAATGAAATAAAGTGAAACCAAAGGAATTTAATGAAAGTGAAGTAAAATTAAATAAAGTAAATGACGAAATGAAATGAAAGGGAAGAAATTAAACGAAAGTAAGGAAACGAAATTCAAATATGAGATCAGATGAGTTGAAATGAGAGGATATAAACTGAAATTAAATTAAATTAAAGTGAATGAAATTATACGATTACATAAAAATAATGAAATGAAGTGAAATGAAATGAACTGAACTGAAATGAGAGTAAATGAAATGAAGTAAAATTATGTTATCCGATGAAATGAGAGGAAATGAGGTGAAGTGAAATAAAATGAAAATGGAAATGAGGCGAAGTGAAATGAAATAAAAGAAAATAGGTAAAATGAAATTACAGAAAAATTAATGAAATGAAATATTATGAAAGGAAAGCAGGTAAAGGAATGAAGTGAAATAGAAATTAAAAAAGTAACGTGAAATTAAATGAAGCGCGGTGAATTTAAATGAAGTAAAAAAAATGTCGTGAAATAAAAGGAATGAAGTTGATTTGTGCGCATAATGGAAAAGAGTAATGCAAGGCATATTTTAGTAAAATGCCAGGGTTCGTGCTTAGATAGGAAAGATTATGTGATTCTGTTTTTGGACATTATTTGATCAAGGTATGTACTTGTAGACGATTGCTAAGTCGATTAAAGTGGATCATTTTGAGTTTTTTTTTAGCATTCTGCTCAGAATATTTAAGGAACTATAGTTGAAGGTAGTTTAATTTCGGTTTCGTTGCCAATTGATGTTGAGCGCAAGTACATTCATCTGCAACCAATTCCTATTAAGTGTCTGGATATTTTCGGCTTTAAGACAATTAGCTAAAGGTGAAGGCTATTATTGAAGCGCTTTCCATTATATCTAGGTTTCGTCTAGGCTGATATGTAGACAGACAGATGTATATGTATATTTATTCATGCTGCAATATTATGGCTTTTCTTTCTAATATTGAAGCATACTCGTAGTCGAAATAATGTCGATTCTAAAGTTAGTTGCAGCCTCTTTGACAGATATTCCATTGTAAAGTATGCCAAAAATCTGCAACTAACTTGAGTGCCGGCTTTATATTGCCTACGAATAAGCCCCAATGTTTCCAAAGTTAACCCCCAAATGCCGTTAGTAGCGCTTTCTTCACCTTCTTTCTCCTCTCCATTACCTGCTTGGTACAAATTCTTTTATAGGATTTTGCACCTTTATATCGCTGCTTCGCCTGCTTTCAACCTATCGACAGCCAACCAACCCACGAATTTTATTGATAGCCAATAATTTTTCTTCATAATTGCCTTTATTGGTACCAGCCAATGTGACCGGCAATGTGGAGTATGTAGCTTTGAAGATACAACCTATTTGCAATTGTGCATTGTATGTACATATGTACATTAGGGTGTTCCAAAAAAAGTAAAGTAGGAATATTAATGCTTTCACCCGCTAGGATTCTTCTATACCGAAAAAATATACCCCTGTTTTTTTTTTATTTTGGAATCAAACAATAATTAAAGGTCGCTCAAATCGGTCAAAGTTTTGCATGTATTTTATATGGGAAAACAATTTTTTCGTAAAAAAGGTGTAAAATTCTTGAAAATAAATACTTTTCGATGGGCAAACGCTATTTCTCTTCAAAACACTTCCAATAATAATACCCAATTGTTTATTTGACCGTAGTTAATAGTATTAACTATTTTTTATAGGTTCGAGAAAAAATGCAATTGGGAACCCCATAAAAATTCATTAGTATTAAAAATTGGCAAAGTAACGAATTGGATATTATTATTGGAAGTCTCCTGAAGAGAAACAGAGTTTTCCGATTGATGAAATTGATTTTCAAGAATTCTATACCATTTCTACAAAAAAAAATAAAATAAAATACGTGGGAAAACATGAAGGCTTTGAGCGACCTTTAAATATTTTTTGACTTCGAAATAAAACAGCAGGGTATATTTTCACGATATAGAGCAATAGGCGGTGAGAACATTAAAATTTAAACTTTACTTTTTTGACATGCATTTTCGGCCCTCCCTAATGTGCATACATACATACCTTTTCTTACATATAAGTGCTTTATATGTTGCAGAGTTTATGTTGCGAATAAGTATTGCTTGCTGCTGGCAACATTGAGCCAATTGGGAAGCGGTGTGGGAAAGCGCGTATAAGTACATATGTACATATGTGTGTACATATGAATATACGTGCCTGTGCATCGATTGCCGACTATTTGTGGAAATAAACTCATTTCATTGTGACAGTTCCTGCACTTTTACTGGGACATTTTTTATTCGATTCGACGATAAGATTCGTGCGAATGACGCGTCTGTGGAGTGCTGAGAGTAGATATTCGTACTCATATTTTCTATTAGTACAGTAATTTAGTGCGCTCTTTGAGGCAATAACAGCCATCTGATTTGTTACACCTGAGTAAGGCTGCTCGTATTGACAGCATAATTAAACAGTTAATATATTGCGCATTATTTATAGGCGCTATGCAGAATTGATGTTTGCTATATTTTTGGCGGTTAAGAGGTGCGACGACAATTGCATTTAGATGGCATTAAAGGTGAAAACAGGGAACAGAACTTTCTTTAGAGCCCAGGGTGCCCACTTCATAGGCACGAGAACTTACATTCTTTACATAAGTGGAAATTTTGGAGCTTAATAAATAATAGCCACAAAATAATTGTCGGAAGAGTAACTACCGACTATTGACTATCGACTACTGATTAATGACTATTGATTATAAACTGCCTGCTGTATGAATGTACTAGTGGTTATCAAAGACTTACTACCGAATATCTACAATTGACTATTGAATGCTTACTGCTGACTGCTGACTTTTGATTAATGACTACTATTTACTGACTATTTGGTACTCTCTATTGATTAGTGATTTTCAAAAATGAGGTGTTAAATTAAAGGGCTTGGACTTTAGATGTGTAATAAGGTTTTACTTTTTCGAAAAGAGTTGCCACCTGTTAAATAAGTACACTCAAGTTATTTATTAATAAAAGCTCTCAGATCCGCACCACACAACAAGGAGGTGACAAATTAAAGGGCTTAGGGTGTTCAATAAGGTTTTACTTTTTCAAAAAGAGTGGCCACCTGTTAAAAAATTACGCTCAAATTATTTAAAAAGTTAAATCAATTTTTACAATAAGGGTATCAACCGAAATGATTTTGAGAAGGCTTTATATCTCAACTGCATATAGAAGGGTTGCCACATGTTTATAAAGTGTATTTGAATTTTAATTAAAGGAATTTGGTAAGTGAATAAGGTATAGGTGTCAGACAAAAGAGGTTTAAGAAGGTAGTAGTTTTGAAATATTTGCAAGAGGGTTGCCACCTATTTGAGAAGTCGAATAAAATTATTTTATACCCAAGTTATATGAAATATTAAAAATGGATGTCAAAGGAAAGAGTTTTAAAAAATATTTAGTTTGTCAATTTGGAATATTTTTGATGTGTTTTAGGGTTGCCCCAGTATAAAAGGTTAAATTAAAATTATTTAATAAATTAAATCAATTACTAAACGATGGTTATCAATGGAAATGGGTTTCCAGAATTATAGTTAAACCCTCCTAACACGCTTTTAAAAATCAAATATTTATAACAATTTCATACGAAAAATATTTAAGGAAATTTTTAAGAGGGTTGCCGCTTAAAAAATCAAATTCAACTTAATTCATCACTTAATTGCAATATGTATAACAATGCCAGACGATAAAAAGATTCTAGTTTGAAAATACTTTTCAAGTAAAACTTTAAAGTATTTAGTTAAACCTAATTACCAAATAGACCTGCTGACCATGCGCTAAAAGTCGATTTTGGACTTAAAAGATAAGTCTGGACTTAATAGATAATCTTTGATGTTTATTTGAGTGCAGCTATGTTAATATGCAATTCTGGCAGACAAGAGTAATAAATTCGATTATAGCTAAAGGTTCTTCTTTTTTTTTGTCAAAACCATTGCCATTCATCGCTACCGACACAGATATGTACATGTCTCCATCCATTAAAGCCATCAGCCAGACATCTTTGTTTGTTGTAGATATCTCTTTTCCCTCTTGTGTCACGTTGCATTGTCTCCGATATGTGGTCGCAAATGGCAAAATTTTTATGATGATTGAAATGTCACGCATGGATTTGGCAAACGCGATGCGATGTGACAGCAGCAGAGAGACGTGTGCTTTTATATGTATGGGTGTAGCTGTAGGTGTAGGCGAACTGTTGGTCACAAAAGATTGCTGCTCCGGCTATAATAGGTCTATATACTATTTGTTCATATAGTCATAGTCTGCATCTGGTAAATACCGCCGCCCGGCAAAGTCCATTAAAGCGCGTCCGAGGCGAGGCGCGTTGAGTGCAACTGAACTCACTGGCATTTGGGATTTTTTTTTTAAACACATACATATGTACGTATGCACGTCTCTTCATATAAATTATCTAGCGCGCCAAATTGCAGCCGTAAATGAATTTGGCCAACTGCCAACGCTCGCCGTCGTTGTGGCATGCGAATTTTATACTTTTATTATATTACAGTATTTTCGCTATTTTACTCCCCTTTTTGTATTTTCATAATTTAAAAGTAGTCGCGCAATTTGCGTTTTGTGGTTGGCATTCCTTTTTAATTGTTTCATACTCGCTGCTTAAAGTTGTTGTTGTAAATTTTCACGCTTTTGAAAGCCACTTTTGTTATATTAATGATTTTGAATGATAAAAATATGTTTTTTTTTTTTTAAGAAACAGAAATACATGCGTGGCCATTCCACACAAATAAAAAAATTAATAAAGCGGTGGGCAAGGAAAGTCTATCGCTTCAAAAGATCAAAAAATTGGTGTCAGTCATAACGACATCAAAATCCGACGAATTGATAACCTTTCTCCTTTTTGTGAAGTCCATTAAAAAACAATTGATTTTTTCGAGTGACAATGAAAAAATGAGTATTTTCGGTACTTTTTCGTCTAAGTAAACGGTTTAATAGTAAAATTTGTCAAATACTTGATGTGTTTTTATTGTACTTTTTTCTTGAACTCCATTGATTTAAATAAATGCAAGGAGAATGCTTTAGCTTTTATTTTGCCGAGAGAAGGGAGACTAAAGAAAACCACTCGTGGAATTTGCTCATATGTAAAATTTTAATTTTTATTTAATTTTTCTTAATGATTTTAAAATAATATTTGAAACTCTTTAATGAAAAAATTTTTTGGAAAAAGAAAAAATAATATTTATTATTGAATATATGTACCATGTATGTAGTTTGTGCGATTAATTGGCTAAAATTAAATCTATTTCTTTTCGATAAGACATATTTTTAACCAACTAAATTTAAATGTATTTTGTATATGATCTTTTTTTTACCGAGCAGCTGATTCAAATAAGCGGGGAAATCAATAATGCGGGGGTCTATTAAGCGAGGACTTCTGTACCCATATATGGATGAAAACTGTATCTTTATTACGATAAACCAAAAAAAAAAAAACGTTTTCAAATCTTTATTGCCAAAAATTTTATTTGAAGTTTTGCTTTTGGGAACTTTGAACTGTACCATTTTATTGCTACCATATAAGTTTGTATATATTTTAAGATCATTATAAGCTAAAAGCTTATCTGAGTAATTATTTATGAAGCTGCATTTATTGTCACGTCTAATTTTTATTTTATGCCATTGTTGTTTGTTATATTTTAAATACCTGTCGCAATCGCTAAGTCTATACAGTAACACAGCAATGACGATAACGCCACCCGCCGCTCAATTATTGTTTATTTGTTCTCGTTAAAAACCAATAATAGAACAAACGACGAAGAAATAGAAATTTTTCTTTACTTTGCAGTTCATGACTTGCATGTCGGTCAACGCAGGCGAATAAACAAAGACATGTAAATCTAAAGTTCAGTTAAGTTTAAGTATTTGCATGTACATATGTATGTACATTAGTGTGTGCCCTATTTGTATGGAGACAGAAGTATGTACGTGCCTCAAGAATCCAAAATTTACCTTTGCGAATTTACTAAAATTTATTATTTATTTCGTATCAATCAATGGATTTTGGCACATTGATCTCAAAAATGGCTACGCTGTTTTCATATCTCGTCAGATTTGGAAGTTATAGAGTGTTTGTTTGCGTGAGCTTAGAGCTTTTTTGCGTAAGTTTAGAGCTCATGGGCCAGTCTTTTCATTATCCGATTTTGAAAATCTTTCGCAGAGCACATTTTTGTGGCCAAATGAACCTTTCGGGGGAGAATCGCGCCTTGTGTGTCAAAGTGGAAAATTAGGGCGCACCGTAATATACATAGGTACATAGAAACATACATATGAAAGATATAAAGCTCTAATACAGTTAAAGACGAAAATAGCGCACATTCAACTGAATGACGATGAAGAGTTTTTGCACTTATTTACATACAGTGGGGGACATGAAAATGTTGTATTGACAGAAAATTAAATCCAAAAAGCCGTTTATACCCGTATCAGACTATAAATATGGCAGAAATTTGTATAAGGCTGAACGCCTACCATGCTTAGAAATTAAGCCCGGCCTTTCTTAAAACTTTCTGAAAGTATACCTATCCAGTAATAAAACACTCGATGGATTTGCAAAGGTGGCTCGTATTTTTTATTTTGTGACCTACTAATTTTTTATTTCCCATGTCGAAAAATGGAAAAATAAATGCCTGAGCGAAAATGAAGACTAAGAAATGCATAGTAAAATTTCATGGGAAACATTTTCTTAGATAATTTTAACACATAAGTTGCCGCCTGAGGGCTCAGGAAACTTATCAAACGAAATTTTGGAAGATAGTGAGAGAATTAAAATGATCTAGGTATCAGATAGAAAAGAAACCTTCAGATTTTTCGATTCATCTAAAATAGCAGGATTGCTTTTTTTAACCCTTTCAACCCCTATGTGTTCTTCTCATGTTTACGGTCTCACCTCCAGTGTTCCAGTTTATTGTTATTTGATCAAATTATAATTATAACTGGAGCCCCATGTGTCTGCATGAAGAATGTTTAAAAATAAGCTTCTTTGTAAAACATTTAGCAGCGATATTTGCAAGAAACTGCATCAGCCTTTGCGAAACATTTTATTTTTGGCTCAAGAATACGTTTTTAAAAATATTATTTTCATAATAATTATGGCTAAAATTATAAAACTGTGAACGAAATAGCATTACGCATTGTCTTAATTCTTCATGGAAAAAATTAGTTCTTTCCAATTTGTGACGATTTAGACTTTTGCCCAGACACTTCCTTAATGAAAATAGCAAGATTAGAAGTAAAACGAAAGTCCTTAGATTACTGGATAAAATGCGGGGTCGAAAGGGTTAAATGTCCTGTTTTCAATGCAGTTTGATTCAAGCTAGTTCTTCGAGTTCGATAAAAGATTAGTGTGGGACTAAGTTATAATCGAAGACTTACTTTATTGCCACACCATTTTGATTGCTGATTTTTCGCCGTCCCAATTTCTACATCCACCAGTGTACAACACAGCCGCATATGCAATGTAGGGCAGAGTTGTGTGTTCTTATCTTACTGACTTCGCTTAGACACGCTGCAATTGTCATAATTTACGAGTGTATACATGAATCCCCAAGCATTTGTATGCCCGGAAAATTACAACTTGTTTTCGTTTCAACGCTGTTGGCTTTAAGCTTACAGCTCTGCACTTTCAGCTTTCAGCTGCCACTTGCCAACTGCTACAGCTCTTTTTGGGCCAACAGCTTCTGGCAATTTTGCACAAATGTGGCAGTAATGTAGCATCCTTACGCACGCTTATTCCCCACTAACATCCTGCCACACTCTGCCACTCCGAAAGTCAAAACTGAAGCTACATAAGTATAACTCAAATATTACATGTGCTTATCTGCTTAACAAATGCTCTGTACTCAGTGAATAGTCATATTTAATTTAGTTACCACTATCCGACATGTCTCTTCATATGTACATACATATGTATGTATGCATGTATACGTGGGAATATGCATGCGTGTTTGCTTAAATGAATCTCTTGGTGTGTGCTTAACTATTGTGTCAGAATTGTTTAATTGCTGCATTCAATGCCATCAGCAGCCACAGCTGTAGTAGGAGCAGCTAAAAGTGCAACTCATCCTCACGAAGCATTCACTTCACTTCACTTATGCACTTTGCTCTCTACTTGTTGTTAGCTATATACATATATAAACTAGGCGACAAATGAAAGTGTACACCTTGTTCTAAAATAATATTCACAACTGCTTTCATGAAACATTTTTTGCCTTATTTAATTATGAAAATATCGTTCATTCTATAATATAAAACATATAGTAAATCAAAGTTTCTCACTTTCAAAAACATTCCATCGAAATTTTCAACTTTTTATTAAGAATTTCTAGAAAATTTTCGAGTATGCAGTTTTGTAGCCCATTAAATTTTAGTCTAACGAAGTGCAAGTTTCAGCCGGCGTTGATTTTTGAGAATATTTTTTGGAGACTGCTTTTGCGGTTTTTTTTTATATAACAAGTGCAATTTAAAAAAACTGACGTTGATTTTTTGAAAGTTTTTTGCTAACGGTCTCCCGCATTTTATTTCATAAAAAATTCATGCTTATATGGAAAAAAGTGCAAAATACTGTCTCAAAAAAAAAAAAATTCCTGAAAATCAACGCGATTTTGCAGTCGGTTGCACTTCCTTAGACTAAAACTGAATGGGCTGCAAAATTGTATCCTCCAAAATTCTCCATAAATTCTGAATAAAAAGCTGAAAATGTGGATGAAAGTTTTTTGAATTTTTGTGAACTTTATATCTATGTATATAGTATGCAACTTTGATTTACATGGCTTATATTTTACAATGAACTATATTTTCACAAGCAAATATTGTAAACAAATTTTCATGAAAATAAATGTAAATATTATATTAGAACAAGGTGTACACTTTCATTTGTCGCCTAGTGCATGTACATGTATTCATACTTAAATTTGTGCTAACGTACTGAGCGCTTGGTTGCATTCGAACAGCTCCAGCTATTTTAGTTTCTCTTATGCCCTCTGCTTGTGATGATGATTTCCGCTGCTGTTGTGCAATTCAAAATCTGTGTGGTCATTGCTTGCGTGCGCCCTCATACGGCTGTCCGTGCAATGCAATCGTGCCTCGCTTACCAACCCAGTGAAGCTGCCTGGCTTGTAAGTCCGCTTGTAACCTCAATCGAAATAAACTTGTTGCCTTCTGCATAATTTAATGATGTTTCCAAATGCTTGTGACCTTTTACTGTGCACAGTGGTTTTATCCAAAGAAAGTAATCTGCTCTTTGGACTTTGTTTTGACTTGTTAGTCCAAAATAGGGTATAAACTGATTAAGCTTATTGGGAGGTTATGGAATTTCAATTTCTGTTGGAATATTTTTTTTTTAATTATGTAAAATATTCTACACAGGTAAAGATATGCTATGTAGATCACAAAGGATTCCTGTCTAACTGCATATTTGAAAGATAATTCCGAAATAAGTAAATCTTCAGCTTGCCAGCCACCGGATTTATTTTAATTCGTGGGGAATCTGTCCCGGAGAATATTGCCGTGAAAAAATGTACCCGCCTAGTGGCTCAGGCGTCGAGTGATTATAATGCGATTTGGCTCATATTCGAGAAGGACAATACCATTGCAAAAAAGAGCCGCCGGGTGGCTCTGGAGTCGAGTTTTTACTAAAAATCGCTAAGTGGCAAAAAGTGCCATAATCGACATTCATTATATTGTCGCGATGTGCTATACGACCGAGCATGTCGACCTCACGTGTGTTCCGATTGGCCCCATGGACCTGAATAGCCAATATTACTTTGGGTTAAAGCTTCATTCGTGGACACCAGGATTGAGTTGTACAGGGGTCAATCTCAAACGATCGTCTTTAAAAAACGTTTCAATAAAAAAAATTAAGCTTGGGCGGGACGAAGTTCGCCTACTAGTTTACTCATAATTAAAACCAAACATTTTTGTCTAATTGTGCTTATTCCAGTTCCGTTCAAGCAGAAAAAACTTCCCCTTTTTATTTCAACTAAAATTTATTAGGTTTTTGTTCCATGCCTCTTAAATTTGCCATTGCAAATTAAATATTATACTACATGGCAACAAATACAGCTAGACCGACAACAAAGGCGTCACACTATTTACAGCTTAATACATATTTTAATTTACTATTTTAATACTAACACGGAATGATATTTAATTTTAGCTAATACCAAAAATATAAATAATATAATACGAAAAAATTAGTTAATTCATTTCGCACCGACGATTGGTTCCACATGCACATGAATGCCATCTTGGCTCGCCAATAAAAAAGCTTCTTTCTTAATTTCAAGCGGCACTTTTGTCTGAGGCGCCAACGCAAACTTGAAGTGCTTGAGCAACAACGCCAAGCCCACCATGGCTTGCATTTTACCGAAACGCAGGCCAATACAATTACGTGGGCCCTCACCGAAGGGCAACCAAGCCATGGGATGGCGCTTAGCAACCGCCTCGGGTTCGAAACGCGCTGTATCGAAACGATCGGGATCTGGATAAATCTCGGGATCACGATGAATCGCATCGACGGGTATGCCAATAATGACACCCTTCTCAATCACATACTTAGTATCCGGCACGCGGTAGTCGTTGAGAGTTTTGCGCAAGGTAATCGAGGCAACTGCGTATTTGCGCAGGGTTTCTGAAAAATATCAAATTTTATGTTGACACACTACTCACGATCGCAAACAACATACTAACCGCATAAAATCTGATGCAGATACTTCATATCTCGCATGCACTCATACGTAAATTCCCATCATGCCTCGTCAGCACAGTCTGAATCTCCTCGCGCGCCTTCGTTTGTATCTCCTGATTCAAGGCGAGTTCATAGAGCGCAAAACCCATCGTGCTGGAGCTCGTTTCGAAGCCGGCAATGAAGAAGACGAAAGCTTGCGCGGTTATCTGCTCCAGAGTCAAACCATCCTCCCCTTGGTCTTTCAGATCCAACAGCAGATTCATAAAATCATTACGCTGTATGCCTTCCTTTTCTCTGTACGCCGCTGTGTCGCGCACCACCTTACGGAAGAAGTCGCTGACATCTTTCGGTGTAAATTTGATGCCGATTTTGCGCGCCAGCTCTGGATATGCTTGAGCAAAGCCAAAAGTGAAGCGGTCATTTCTACGTGGTGTAAAGAGTTTCTTGGTCATAACGCGGAATTGCGTGTTTGGCTCGTGCAGACTATTACATTCTAGCCCAAAGGCGCAACTGCCTATAACATCTGTAGTGAAGCGCGCCAGCAGGTCCCTTATTTCTATGCACTGCGCGGACACGTCTGCCGTGGCAGAAGTAGTCTCCTTTCGTTTTTCTGCCTCATGGCGTAGCAAGTTTACAAACTCGTTTGCCACCTTTACCACTGTTGGAAACATAAACTTCATCTTGGCTGAGGTGAATGTCGGCGTAAGCTTCGTACGCATAGAACGCCATTTCTCACCGTCCAAATTGAAGATGTGCGCAGAAATTGGATCATCTTTCTCATTGTAATAATCGCCGCGACTGGAAAAGTTTGCAAAATCTTTAACCAACACATGCTTGACAAGGTCGAGGTCGAAGATAATAGCAGCGAAACGCGTCGCTAAGTGGAAGCCCCCAAAAGGAGCGGCATGTTTGTATTTATTATAGAAATCGTAGAAGGGATCACGTAACGCTTGACTCACGCCCACGCCGCTTACATTGCCGTAGAGTAGCGACGGTTTATCATGAACAATTCCCCGTTCGGCCCAATAGTTGAGATGTTTGCGACACCACACAAGCAAGAGCGTTGCGGCACCAAGGAAGAGGTAAAGGGGTATCCAAAGCGATAAATATGCCATTATTGCTTGTGTGCAATGTATTTGAAGTATGACTAGCAACAAAATAAAAGTTAAGCGAAAAAAGTGATTTCAACAAATTTTATGTTCAGTGGCGAGTTTCCATAACGATATCTCAGACAAATCTTTGATGAACAAGTATTTTTGCTTTCCGTTTGTTGTGGCTTTAGCACAGAAGTTGATTAGTTCCTGCCGGCGATCAAGTCCTTTCAACCACAAAATATCATTATTTGCAAGAACTGTTCACTAAAATTGTAACTTAGTTTTTTTATTTATTATATCCTTTTTGATTATTAGCAATATATGTGTGCAATAAAATTTTTAATCGAAAACACAAAATCACTTCGATTTTATGTACTGTTACTCCCAAAATTGAGCGTACGGCTCTTTTTTGTTAATATTCGCAATGTTTTACGTGCAAACATTTTTTTGATAATTTTGTTTTAAAATGTGGCTTATGCTTTAGCAAATCCCATTTAAATCCAAGAATGATACTATGTATAAAAATTAAGAATCATCTGCAAAGTTTTAGCAAAATCGCGAATTTTTTAATACGAGTTTACAAAAAGGATTGAGGTATGCAGTTTTAGAGCAATTAAATTTTAGTTTAATAATGTGCAAATTTCAAATGTCTAAAAATTCGCGTTGAGTTTTGAGATTTTTTTTGCTGGATGTCCCACGCATTTGTTTTCCATATAAAAATTTTTCGAACTTTTTTTTATACGAAAAAAATACGTAGGACCGCCAACAAAAAAATTCTCAAAAATGGACGCAAATTTTTAAACGTTTGCAATTTGCATTTTTTCATACAAAAAAAAAATTCAGAAAACCTGTTATATGGAAAAAAAGGCGTAGGACAATCAGTAAAAAAAATTCTCAAAAATCAAAGCGATTTTTTAGAGATTTGAAATTTGCACATTATTATACTTATTATCAAAAATTTCGCGATTTTTCTGAAACTTTGTAGATTTTTCTTAATTTTTGTACACAGTATCATTCTTGGATTTAAATGGAGTTTGCTAAAATACAAGCCATATTTTAATACAAAACTAACAAACAAATTTTTGGCCTGTACGCTCAATTTTGGGAGTATTGGTAGATATTTTGGTTAGTAAAAACGAACAAGGGAACGAGTTGTTATCACGAACACACGACACAGGGAAACCGGCTGTGCAAGGCGTACTGTGGTCGCCGTACACTGTGGGTTCGGTTTTTATTAGAACTAAAAACTGATAACGAGTGGATTTTTGCCGTTGACCATAATTTAATGACATTTAAGGCGAAATTAGTCAACGACCTAGCGTAAACGTACGTAGCAACATATCAAATTTGTTGATAGAGCCAGAGAGAGTAGAAACGGCAACACGCAAATGCCATAAGGTAGATCATGTCAGCGTCAACGTACGTTTACGCTACGTCGTTGACTAATTTCGCCTTTAGGTGAATCACAAGGCGTGTTGAGCGTCTTAATATTTTAAGTCTTGAAAGATTTCTATTAGAGATTGATTTTCTGTCTGACACGCCGTGTCACGCTTTTTCACGTTCGTGAGCGTGATCGGTTTTGAGAGAAAAATCACGTACCTTCCGTGATCGTGCTTGACTGAAATTTTTTCTGGCGTAAACGTGCGTGAATTAGTTTTCCCTCAATCACGTAATTCTCGAAAATTGAGTCCTAACTGCCTAAAAGATGTAAGCGACATTTTTTCAAAATTTTCTTTTTGTTGCAGAAATGTTACTAGAGCATTAAAATTAAAATTTTCAAATAATGTCGCTTCCATCTTTTTGACGGTTAGGGCTTGATATGTATGTATTGACATTAGGGTGGTCCTTTAGAAAAAACAAAAAGCTTTGTTTTCATTTAACACCCAAAATCGATAATACTAAATTCGAAGATATCACATGTAATCTGAAGTTTGCCCCCTGTGGGACACGCCTTAACCGTTTCCAATCGGGATCAAAATTTAGATGTGATACCTTCGACTATAGTAGCCTCGACGTAGGGGTTGAGGCGTAGGAAAACTGATGTAAAAATTTGCTTTAGGGACCACCCTAATGTACATATGTGTATTTTCAACCGAAATAAAATCTTAAACTACATACATATCTAGTAGTTTAACTTATTTACTGTATTTACTTTTGACAAATCCAAAGGCACAACAGATGAATCTGCAGAAACAGTTTTTGAAGACATTAATGCGGAAATACAGATTTATTTCAAAAAATTAGAGAACAAAAGCTCTGGTGATGTTTTAAAATTGTGGGAGTAAGCTAAATATTCGCCACTTCTTAAAAGCCTTTCAAATTTCGGCTAGCTCAGCAACTATTGAAAATCCTTTTCCTGTGTCAGGCTGGCTTGATGAAAACCTCGACACAATATTATTTTTAAACAAAACTATGAGTTTGTCTTTTTAAAATTACATTGAATGAATACTGATGTGAATTCTTTTCTATGAAAGTTGTAAAAAAAAACTAGTGCGTTCATTTCAGGCAAGGCTTTGGGCCAAGCTTTTGTAGCAATACTCGTGCGATGAAGCTTATTTATATGCAATTTTTAATTTGAAAAATAATAATAATAATGTCCGTGAAGAAGCATGCGTGATTAAAAAGTTACGACGCTTAACACGCCTTGTGAATTCCCTAATTGTATTTATTCGCATTCACCTAAGTACATAGTTATGGTATTCACAAGTTGTCGTAAGCGTCGTAATGTCACAAAGTTATAAAAAATTTGTATGTAAAATAACGGTTAAAATTCCTTTCGAGGATTTGCAACTACATCCAAATGTTTGCAATATACCATACGAATCTCTTAAAATGATTTCAACCGTTATTTTACATTAAAGAATTTGACGACTTTAATACATTGCGACGCTTACGACGTCTTGTGAATACCCTAAGTGTGTAGAAAAACTTGTGACTTATGTCGGTGAGCCTGTGTGCGCGTGTTTATCGGTAATTTGAGATGGGCGATCTCATGACTTTTGAGGAGCAACGTTATTTGACTTGCAGTCACAGTGATTTTCGTCGGTGACTGTGACAAAAGCAGTGACAAACAAGTAAGAGCAGCGCTGTCTTCGGCTATACCGAAGGCTTCATACCTTTCATGAATATTTTACTTTGACAGATTACTACTTTTGAATACATCTGCATACATCGATAGAGGAGTTACATACTTATATAAAAAATCGCATCTAAACAATCAGAGGTATGGAAGATATACTTTATATGGCACCAATCTAAGTGATTTTCACTGCTAGTGATCGGTATGTAACCCGGTAACACAATTTATTGGGTTTAGTTTCCTACATAAAGGAGATATATCGCAAAAACTGGTATCTGAACAATCAGTGCTATAGGAGATAAAGCCTATACAGCATAGATTTTGACGATTTTCTCAGTAGACTTTGTATTATTATTTATAAAATATCTTACGAAATTTATCGGTTTTAGCTGTTCAAATAAAGGAGTTTACAGTAAATCCCATATCTGAACAATCAGATGTATGGGGCGAGGATATATGTGAGTCCCCGATCCTTGTTATTTTCACTGTAAGTATTCTGTTAATAATGAGTGAAAATGG
>NW_016166354.1:0-4180 GCF_001687245.7 Rhagoletis zephyria | reverse complement strand
GAACAATCAGTTGTATGGGAGCTATATGTTATAGTGGTCCGATTCTTCCGGTTCCGACAAATGATTAATACATTATAAAAATACACCCACCTACCAAATTTGATCCGGATATCTCGAAAACTGAGAGACTAGATTGCATACAAACAGACAGACAGACAGGACAGACGGACAGACGGACATGGCTAAATCAACTCAGCTCGACGTTCTGATCATATGAGTATACATTTTAATGGGTCTATCTCTTTTTGTTCTGGTACTTACAAACATCGGACCGAAGTTATAATACCATTTCATGCTCATGAAAGGTATAAAAAGTTGCAAAACAGAAATAGAAACAAAACAGAAGGGAATTATTCATTTATTTGGCATCGCTGACTATTTTCGCCGATTTTTTGGTCATTCACACTCGTTTTTAAATTCAAATATCAAACAACATTAATCAGATATTGGTCGTAAATAACCTGTCACTATAAGAAAATTCCTTTAAGATAAACATCACTGGTCGCAGTTTCTCGATATGTAATTCCACCTGCTACTTTATCACTCGTCACAGCTCGTAGCAATCCTACTACAAAAACATCACTGCGATTGTTCCTTTGCCGCAGTCTGTCACGGTGACTTTTTGGAAGTTGTCACCGAAGTTACCCGTGACTTTTGAGTAACCGTGACAATGTCACAGGTACGAAAATATCTGCCACCTCTATCGGTAATTTGTATCTCAAATAATTTTTTACTCAATGACTGCGCAAAATATGTTTCTCAACGATTTTATACTTTTTATTTGATAACAAATGTAGGTATTTTTTTTTTAAGCAAAAGCTAATTATACCCAGACTGATGTAGCCGATAAGAGGTGCATACATATGTACATACATAAATATTTTATAGCAGATATAAAAATGAATATTTTTTTATTTTCAAAAAGGTAAACACAAAATGATAATGAAAGCCGTATGGCTGTTAGAAATCTTCAGAATGCCAAACGTGTTCTTTGCTGAGTGAGCTTTTAGAGTTATATTTTCAGGTGTTAAAGCCACTATAAGGGCCCGATTTGAGGTTACTCACTGATTACTTAAACGATCTGAGGCGAGAGTATTCTATCATCGACCATATTGGTTCATGCTCACCAACAGTAAGAATGATGACAAGTAGGAGCATCTTCTGATCTATGCAAAATTAACTCCATTTAAATTTTTTATGACTCTATAATTTAGTAGAGATATCAGTTGAAGAACAAAGTATGATAAATGCTCAATACAAAATATCTAATTTGTCTTCTATACTATAGATTAAATTAGATAAAGCTGATTAGCCACCAGGTGTCTTCGCAGAGCCCATTAAATTTCCGGAACACTACCGAGCCCGAATACCAAAGCAAATTTTCAAAAACGTACAGTAGCGAAAATATAAACAAGGAAGAGATATTTAAGCATTATTTTGCTATTCCTCTTTCGTTTATTTAATGTTTATAACTTTTATATGAAAGTGTGGCCCGTTATTTAAGAAAAACTATTTAAGGCAATTCCAAACTTTGTACAAAAATTAGAAAAAATCTACAAAGTTTCATCAAAATGTTTAATTTTTATTTGTATGCCTTAGCAACTTTCTGAGTACACAGTTTTGTAATTAATTCAATTTTAGTATAATACAGTTCAATTTGAAGTAGCTCATCTGGAGACCTCATCATAAATCATCATAATGGAGTAAAGTGACAATGTTCAGCATTAAGACATCCAAAAGATTTCCACCAAGCCATTTTCATTCATGTTCATCTCACTAGAGTCTTTCCTTCAGCTAGCCTGAGCTTCTTTATAGTCCGCTTCTAACTAAGTGACCATTAGGAACCTCACTTATCTTTGGATTACACATTTGGGCGCTCCTTCTGCTCTATCAGACCCCATCTCATTCCCATTCAATTTATATTTTCAGGCAGTCTAAGTGTTTTGAGACTACTTTTATGCAGAGAGAACTAAAATAATTCGTAATTAAAAACAAAAAAAATTTGTCTATTTGTGCTTCTTCAAGTTCCATTCAGATTGAAAAAAACTTTCCCTTTTTAGTTCAGTTAAAATTTATTAAGTTTTTGTTTGTTTGTTGCACACTGTGAACGCTCATTCCATGGCTCATGCATATGCGATTGCAATTTGCATATTTTACTAGATGGCAAGCAATACAGCTAGACCGACTTAATCGTAAACCGCATACAAAATCGATATGAAATCAAAAGCAGCAAAGACGACACATTACTTTAGCTTAACACATACACATTTTAATCTAATATTTTAATACTAACACGGAATGATATTTAATTTTAGCAAATACCAAAAATATAAATAATACAATATGCAAAGATTAGTTAATTCATTTCGCACCGACGATGGGTTCCACATGCACATGAATGCCATCTTGACTCGTCAACACAAAAGCTTCTTTCTTAATTTCGAGCGGCACTTTTGTCCGAGGCGCCAACGAAAACTTGAAGTGTTTGAGCAACAGCGCCAAGCCCACCATGGCTTGCATTTTACCGAAGCGCAGGCCAATGCAATTGCGTGGACCCTCGCCGAAGGGCAGCCAAGCCATGGGATGGCGCTTGGCAATCGCTTCGGGTTCGAAACGCGCTGGATCGAAACGATCGGGATCTGGATAAATTTCGGGATCACGATGAATCGCATCGACGGGTATGACAATAATGACACCCTTCTCAATCACATACTTAGTGTTTGGCACGCGGTAGTCGTTGAGAGTTTTGCGCATGGTAATCGAGGCAACTGAGTATTTGCGTAGGGTTTCTGAAAAATACCAAATTTTTAGTTGACACACTACTCACGATCGCAAACAACATACTAACCGCATAAAATCTGATGCAGATACTTCATATCGCGCATGCACTCATACGTAAATTGCCCATCATGCCGTGCCAGCACAGTCCGAATCTCCTCGCGCGCCTTCGTTTGCATCTCCTGATTCAAGGCGAGTTCATAGAGCGCAAAACCCATCGTGCTGGAGCTTGTTTCGAAGCCAGCAATGAAGAAGACGAAAGCTTGCGCCGTTATCTGCTCCAGAGTCAAACCATCCTCCCCTTGGTCTTTCAGATCCAACAGCAGATTCATAAAATCATTACGTTGTATGCCTTCCTTTTCTCTATACGCCGCTGTGTCGCGCACGACCTTACGGAAGAAGTCGCTGACATCTTCCGGCGTAAATTTTAGGCCGATTTTGCGCGCCAATTCTGGATATGCTTGAGCAAAGCCAAATGCTAAGCGTCCATTTCTACGTGTCGAAAAGATTTTCTTGCCCATAACGCGGAATTGCGTGTTTGGCTCATGCAGACTATTACATTCCAGCCCAAAGGCGCAACTGCCTATAACGTCTGTGGTGAAGCGCGCCAGCAGGTCCCTTATTTCTATGCCCTGCGCGGACACGTCTGCCGTGCCGGCAGTAGTCTCCTTTACCTTTTCCGCCTCATGGCGTAGCACGTTTACAAACTCGTTTGCCACCTTTACCACTGTTGGAAACATAAACTTCATCTTGGCTGAGGTGAATGTCGGTGTAAGCTTTGTACGCATAGAACGCCATTTTTCACCGTCCAAATTGAAGACGTGCCCGGAAATTGGATCATCCTTCTCATTGTAGTAAGCGCCGCGACTTGAAAAATTTGCAAAATCTTTAACCAACACATGCTTGACAAGGTCGAGGTCGAAGATAATAGCAGCGACGCGCATCGACAAGTGGAAGCCCCCAAAAGGCGCGGCATGTTTGTATTTATTATAGCAATCGTAGAAGGGATCACGTAACGCTTGAGTGCGGCCCACACCGCTCAGGCTGCCGTAGAGTAGCGACGGTTTATCGTGAACAATTCCCCGTTCGGCCCAATAGTTGAGACGTTTGCGGCACCACACAAACAGGAGCGTTGCGGCACCAAGGAAGAGGTAAAGGGGTATCCAAAGCGATAAATACGCCATTATTGCTTGTATGCAATGTATTTATGCACTGTCACAAGTTGCTTTTTATTATTTTTGCATCTATGCTTTTTTTGTTTCTCTTTCAATAGCGCAACAAAAAATATGTAGTTAAACAACAAGAAAACGCGCGCGCTCTATCGAGCGTTTGAGCACAAACTAATAGGGAACAGATGACGGAGCGGTCAAGCAAGCAAGCGAATTAGCTGACAGAATAGCAA
>NW_016166353.1:0-24582 GCF_001687245.7 Rhagoletis zephyria | reverse complement strand
TGTACATTTTGCATGGATTGACCCATATAAAATATTTTATAACGCAATAGTGATCCACAGCAATACAATAAACGATTAAGACTAAAAGCATTTCAGCTTCATTAAAAGTTTAAGCACTTTTTTGGTCCTACTGCAGATTTGTGTAAATTTCACTTTCGCCTTAATGAAGCTGGTAGTTAGGTAAAAGCCAGCTTTTCAAAATTAATTTCTTCTTTTCCAAAGTGGCGCTGAAAAAATTCTTTATGGCACGCGGACAAATTAAAATCAACTGTAATTACTACTTTTCTGCAGCAAAACTTAAACACTCTCCTCTTATTTAATAGATAATGTTGTTCCCTCAAGGATTTACATATACATACATACATGCATATCCACTTTATGTGTTTGTTGCTTGCTCCTAATGGCATCGAGTGGTGGAGGTTTTACTTAGCGTTATACTTACATATCCATACTTAGCGCTCATCACATCAGCTGAGCGGCTAACTAGTACTAAAAGTTTCAAGACAATTTGCCTCACCCAACTGCGGAGCTCTATGTTGCGTTGGTTGCTGTTAGATTGTCGTCATAATTGTTTAAGCATCCGACGAGTTCATCAGTGCGTTGATGAGTGCCACTACTGCCGACGCTTCCTTCTGCTATAGCTGTCTGTGCCTGGACGTTTGGCGCGTCGAATGGTAACTGCATTTGATGGTTTTTATGCCAAAGCAAAAATAATTTAATTTAATTTAAATAGGTTTCCACATTGTTTTTGCCAAACGATGTCAGTAGTCGTATTTGGTAAATGTTTCTTCTTCTTCATCTTCTTACAATTCTTTTCCTTCTTGTCTGCAGCGCTGAGGCTTGTCACCGACAGGAATGTGAAAATGCCACAGAACTGAATGACCGAATGCCCGCACCACTACGCAATATAAATAGTCTGAATTTTTTTGTTGTCGTTGTTGGTTTTTGTAGTTATAAAATTACGACATTCACAGAAACGCAACAACCAAACTGTTAACATAGAAAAAAAGAACAAGAACTCTCCTAACCCAGCGCAATTATAAAAGACACAACAAAAATAAATTACTATAACAACAACCTTTATGTACAGTACTCGTAAGTAAAGTAAACAATAAAATAGAGAAAATAAAAGAATTTCAAACATAAAAATACACACTCGGCCAGAATCAGAAAATTGTATAAAAAAATTGTTTAATTAAAAGTTTTGCTCTGAAAAGATTTTCTCATTTGATGTGCGACAAGTTCGGTAAACTACGAGTAGGATGTACATTTTATAGGATGTACATACTCTATACTTACATACAAAGTGTATATACATATATATGTACATAAATACAAACATATGGTACATTCACTAAGTTTATTTATACCTTTGGCCAAGGCAAATTGCAGTCAGCAAAATGTCAACTAAATAAGCTTGTGCAACGGGCACGTGCGACGAAATCTACTGAAGCCAAAATTGTTCGCACGACAATAGCATGAATAATATCAACAACAAAAATGAACATTTATAGTATGGCTGCATAATTAGGAATGGTGGTAAGCGGTCGCCGAAGCTAAGTGCACCAGTTAGTGGAAAACTAATTGCTAGTCTTAAAATTGGTGACACGAGAAGACGATATTTATAGTCACTATCGATAATTACATTGACGATACGGAATAATCCTCAACAATCTTTATTAATATAGTCTTAACATAATATATGGAACTGTAGCATTATACTTTAGTTATGTTAACTCAACCACGTGTGAATACCCCATTTATTTACATTTCTGGTTGAGCAATCGGATCAATTTTAGATTTTACAATTGAGTAATAAAGAAAAAAGTGCACATAGTCATCCAATTATATTTGAGAAAATTTTGGGAATTAACCATATGACCACATCAAGGGACCTTATGTCCTTTTGAAATTGCCACAATGTCAATTGACTTTATGACCATTGCGAATTTGCTTTTATGACCCTTACCTACCATTTAGTACATACATACATATGTATATATAGATATATAATTTTTGTTTACCATATTAATTATTATAGTTTTGTATTTTAATTAAGAGCCGAAATTCGTATGTAGGAATTAAAGGGTTAAACCTCTTTCGTTTGTTAATCCAAGTTGAAAACTATGTATCCATATGTTAAATATCATGCATATCAGTACAACTTTTTTAGTGTAAAGAAGTAACAAATATACTGACAAACTTTCAGATTTACATATTTGTACATACCTATATATGTACTTGATATGTATTCCAACGATTCTACTGCCTATGTAAAACTACATATTTCTTACCTGTACGACTATTATCATTTCAATGGCATAGAATGGTTATTTAAAGCTTTAATTTTGCATGGATCCAATTTCGTGTTCATGATTAAAAAGTTTACAAAACCAAATTGTTTTAATTAAAAAAATATCGTATCCAAATCATCAATTAAAATGTGAGGTTCTTTCGCAATTACTATTTTCAGATAATGCACAATCAAAACTCAATTAATTAAATGGGAGAGGGTTAGGCACAATATGTACTCCATGTGCCATATTTATTTACGGGCCAAAAATGAGTACAAAAATAAAGCTGTGCAAGTTGTGAAGAAAATAAATTATAAGAATTATTCATACATATGTACATATGTATTGGCTGCCGAGAGTGATCTGGTGATTAGCAGTGCGCGCTACCACTCCGCAGGGCCTGGGTTCAAGCCCTGGTCAAAGCAACATAGCAAAAAAAATATAGAAAAAAGGGTTTTTCTTAACAAACCTCCGAGTGTATTCTGCCATGGAAAACAGCTTTTCTTAGAAATACAATTGCCGTTTGGAGTCGGCGCACGCCACAAATCGGAGGAGAAGCTCGGCCAAACACTAACATACGTACATATGTGTAAGCGCCAAACTATTACACTGGATCACAAATTTTAATTTTGATTTTGTTCTCCAGACAATTTGTATGTAGAATCGCTCGCAAATTCCGAAAATCGAGTTTATTTATTTTTGTATGGATGCGTTACCAACCGTTACCAGCTACCAGTGAAGTAAATCGATAGATAAATAAGAAAATAATGATTGGTCAAATAAAAATTCCCAAGGATTTTTTGTAAGAAATGTGTGTTACTCATACGCCAAGTACACCTGAGTAGGTAGAGTGTTTGCATCGAAAACAAGAGGCGTCAGAAATTATTAATTAATTTCTCAGAAACTATAAGGGCTATCGAAAAGTAATATATATACACGGTTTATGGAGAATTTTATTTTCCGTCATTTTCCGTATCTTTTATTACGATTATTCAATTGGTTCGTAAGATATACGTGTTTAAGTGAAACCACTATTATTTAAAACTGAATAACGGTAAAGTGCAAATATCTCTAATAGCTATACATAGAAAAAAAAATTATCTTGATTTTCGGAATCACCATTATTATAAGTTTTATGTACGCATATACAAACTCACATCTACAACATAAGTATATACATAGTAACAATAAGTCTGTCTTCCCAGAGAACGCATATTTTGATCTGCCTTATTTACAAAACAACAGTTTTACCATTAAAAAACTTACGGCAAGGCAAAGAGTGGATATTTGCAAATACCATATACAAATACGTATGCATTTTTCTTAAACAAAGTATCTTGCAGAAATTTTGTTTACATTACAATAAACACTTCTATAGTAAACAGATTCATAACTTTTATTGCCTTTTATATGGTATGTGGAATTAATCAATTAATCGAGCAAGCTGATTAATCAAAACCTGAATAATTATTTAATCAAAGAATGCTTATTTTTGATTAATCAAAGTGATTAATTTTTCGATTGATTATGTTTTAATTAATCAGAATCTTATTAATTTTATTAATCAGAAACCTGAATAATTGCTGCTGTGTACTTTTTATTTAGAAAAAAATGTATACACATGCATACATATTTACATTTCAATGAGCAATTTTAATTCAATTTAAGAAAAATATTGTATTATATTATAAAAAAAAATTAATTCGTTTTGAAAGCAAACTCGAAAGATATGATCACATTTACTCAGATTGCAATTATTTTTTTATGAGTAGGTAAATTTTACTTACTCGGGATCTCACAAATCAGGATCTGATAAGCCACGTTAACGTAAAGGTTAACGGCCTTTATCCACATACTGCAGAATTCCCTCTACCAATGTTTGAAGTACAACTTGAGGTTTCATGGATTAATCACCAAATACCGATGTACACTGAAAGAAAGACCCTTTAAACCCAAGTTGCTTAAAAACCATAGTCAATTAAAAATTTTTAAGATCAGATTCGGGCTCTACGGGACAAATCATACAAAGATCAGCTATGATATTTTAGTCAACATAACTTTTGTTGGCCTGTGTTATGTTCTCTTAAATGAAGGTTTGAGCTTCAATTTCAACCTGTTTAGAAATTTCCAACGCTTTAGATTCATTTAATACAAGTGATTAAAAATAGGCAAACAAGCATTAAAAAAATCGTGCGTATTCTTATAACGAAACTGTTTCCAATTGCTTTCAGTGTTCGGACCATATTTTTTTTATTTTGAATATTCAAAGGCAGTGTTTAGGCATTCATATCCTCCCACACAGACAGGTGTATTGCATCAATTTGTTGTTTTACAGAGGCTCGAAAATGTCCAAAAACGCGTTTTTCGGCACCTTTAAATCTAAGTTGCTCGAAAACTGAAGCCAATTCAACAATATCTTTACGGTCAAATTCGGATTCTAAGGAAAAAATCCTATAAGAATCCACTACAACATTTTTCGCAACAGAATTTTGTTGAACAGTGTTATTAATATGTATTTCGCGTTACTCATATAACTGCACAGTGTGATTAATATAGTGTAGGATTTAATTTCAAACCCTAGGACATTTATTCACAACTTTGAAAATGATTATTATTATTCGCTTTGCTTTAACATTTTCATTTTACGCATAAACGTTGTCAGTGAATTCAATTTGATTGGCTACAAAATTCTATGATTTCTTTTTAATTACCTTCAACATCTGTTTCAGGACAATACCGCAACAGCCCATATTAAGTACAAACAGAAACTTTATTTTTTTTTTTGGTGCGCATTTGCGGAATTTAAATATGGCACATCGAGCACNAATTTATTCACAACTTTGAAAATGATTATTATTATTCGCTTTGCTTTATTATTTTCATTTTACGCATAAACGTTCTCAGTGAATTCAATTTGATTGGCTACAAAATTATATGATTTCTTTTTAATTACCTTCAACATCTGTTTCAGGACAATACCGCAACAGCCCATATTAAGTACAAACAGAAACTTTATTTTTTTTTTGGTGCGCATTTGCGGAATTTAAATATGGCACATCGAGCACATATTGTGCCTAACCCTTTTACATTATAATTAATTATGTTTTGATGGTACGTCATTAGAAGCTGGCAAATGTGAAAGAATACCACATTGTAACTTGTGATTTCAATTACGATTTTTTAATTAAAATTAAAAGTATATATTTTTGGTAACTGTGCATTCATAAACACATATTAAGTTCCTTCGCAAAATTAAAACTTTAAATATTCGATGCCATTAAATTTATATTAGTCGTGCATCTAATAAAAAAAATGCTTATAATTCCAAAGCTATAGGGTAAGTTTAGGCGACTTGAAGGAGATACAGAATTGAATTGTAGGTATAGCAAATTAGAGTGCAAGCTGCAGAAGGTCAGGTAAAAATTGTCGGATCGGGGGTTGAAATATTTCGAAATCCTGCATCTATATTCTGATTTAGGTTATACTGGAAAATCGGTCTCTACTTTATGTTTTGGATCAAATTTCACATATATTTATTTAATAATTTGTCAAATCAAAATACGCAAGAAACCCAATTATACTTAAACACAAGTGTGTAACTATGCGTCGTAGAAAACTTAAAAAAAAAACATCAAAATTTCATTCACATTAACATAACGGTTCAATTTGATTGATACACATCTAATTTTTCGACTAAAAGATATGATTTTTGTTTTAAATATCTTAAGCATTACGATTCCTGAATATTTTAGAAAAAATATGTACAATTAGAGGGTTATAGCCTTTCACAGCTAATACCAAATTAATAAACAGGAGCTAAAAAGGTAAAAAAGTGCTAATATTGTTTCAATACCAGTAGTAGAAGGATATTTTGGAAACAATTGTTTGGTCAACATTTGTTTGCTTTAGTGCGAAAAGGGGTTGAATAGGATTTATAAATTATTGTCGTNAGGTAAAAATTGTCGTTTCGGAGGTTGAAATATTTCGAAAACCTGCATCTATATTCTGATTTGGGTTATACTGGAAAATCGGTCTCTACTTTATATTTTGGATCAAATTTCACATATATTGATTTAATAATTTGTATGGGTTTTTAATCAAAATACGCAAGAAACCCAATTATACTTAAACACAAGTGTGTAACATCAAAATTTCATTCACATTAACATAACGGTTCAATTTGATTGATACACATCTAATTTTTCGACTAAAAAATATGATTTTTGTTTTAAATATCTTAAGCATTACGATTCCTGAATATTTTAGAAAAAATATGTACAATTAGAGGGTTATAGCCTTTCACAGCTAATACCAAATTAATAAACAGGAGCTAAAATGGTAAAAAAGTGCTAATATTGTTTCAATACCAGTAGTAGAAGGATATTTTGGAAACAATTGTTTGGTCAACATTTCTTTGCTTTAGTGCGAAAAGGGGTTGAATAGGATTTATAAATTATTGTCGTTTGAGTTAAAATTTTGTAATAATTCCAGATTAAAGTATTTTTAAAAAACTGTACGCAAAATTTTAAAATTCCATTTACATAATAATAATATGTATGTAAGAATAGAATTTATTTCGACGTAGAATACGTCTTACGTTTCGATATGGAGGCTATGCTCACATATTGTAGTTGTAATTTTTAGAGCTTCACGAAAACGTTGGTTGCATAAGAACTAATGACCAGTAGTTTTCACGTGACACCACAGCCGTCATTTTTATAAAAAGCAATTAATTGGGTTTTATCTTTGGCTTTGGACATTCAGAGGCAGATATCGCTGAACGTTAAAGTTCTTCGAAATTGTCGAACTGGTAGACACATACTAGTTTATGAACTAGTATTTTTTCTAACTGGTTTGGCTTTTCACTGCTGGGGATTGCGGGGAATTTCAGTTTGCGGGGGGAAAATTATAAGTTGAAGTGTCACAGCCGTCACCGTGGAATGAGCCGTATGAAGTTTTGTAGCTCGTTAAAACCTAGTATTTCAAATGGCTAAAAATTAGCGCTGATTTTTTAAAATAGTGTTCATAGCATTTGCAGAATAAATACAATTTATTTTATATGGAAGAAAACTGTAACACTTTCGGCAAAAGGAAATCACAAAAGAAAATTTTTAGGCACTTGAATCTTGCACTTTTTTATACTAGAACTGAGTGGGCTGAAACACTGCAAACTGATAACTTTTCCAGAAAATTTAATTAAAAAACTCGAAATGTTTTCGAAAGTTTGTTAATTTTTCTATATGTTGCTTGGATTTGAATGATTTTTTGATAAAGTATGATATGAATTTTTATAGAAAAGAAGATCACCGTCACCCGCTTCGCTGAGTGCATGAAATTTCTGCATGCTGCATTAGGTGTAATTAATTACAATAAGTCTCAACACACTTAAGCCATGCCAAAAACAGGAGCTTTAAAATTTGTTTAACCATGTTCAAATATTTTCAAGCTAAACCTCTCGCTTGTGATAAGTTTTCAATTAGCTTATACCCGGAATTCAAACATATATGTACTTACATATCGTGCATTCCATGTCAACCGGGCCACCTAAATATCTCAAAAACGGGAATTCTCAGTTTTACCAAACTTTGCGCAGACTATCTTTGACATGTGTACTTTCACCTCAAATTTCTTCAGAATTACTACTTTTTTTGTTTCAAAANGATTAAGAACTGGGCAACCCCCTTGCATGTAGTTTAGAAATAAGGCTTTTACAAAACCATTTCGATTGATGCCCCTATTGTAATCCTTGATTAAAATTATAGAATAGTTTGAATTCAACTTTCTGAACAGTTGGCAACCTTTTTACACCTCTTTCGTCTAACACCCATATTGTAATACATACAAATGCATTAAAATTACCTAATTCCTATAATTCAAGTTGAATTTGAATTTTAACATATGTGGAAACACTGCTATACTTATGTAGCTTAGAAATAAAGCCTTTTCAAGACTTTCGGTTAATACCCATATTGTAGTAACTCATTTAACTTATAATACAATTGTAATTGAATTTAGTTTTAAAACAGGTGGCAACCCTCTTCAAATACCTCAGAAGATTCTACAAGTTCAAGCTTAACATTTCTAAACACTCTTACGTTTCACACTTTAATTTGAGTGTAATTAGTTAAAATTCGACTTTTAAAATAGCTGGCAACCCTTTCCAACATATTTTCCAACTAAAACCTTATTAAGCCCCTTTGGTCTGACATCTATTCTGTAATATATATTCCAATTATCTAATTTCCTTAATTCAAGTACAATTTGAATTTTCAAGCAGGCGGCAACCATGCTTCATGCTGTTTAGAACTAAATTCCAAAAACATTTCTATTGATACCCATATTCCAGTAATTCATTTAAATTAATAGAATCTAATTTTTAATCGGGTGGCAACCCTTGTAAAATACCTCAATAATATTCTAAATGTTCAATCTGAAGATTTCTTAACAATCTTTCGTTTGAAACCTATACTTTTTCCATATAGCTTGCGAAAGCGTAATAAATCTATAATAATATTAGTAAGAATAACTCAAAATAAATAACAAAAAAATAATAATTTTGCAAACTAGTAAACATTTGGTGCGACTATTTTTTTTCGACCACTTAATGTATGTTAACATTTTTTATTATTTATTTGTTAAGAAACTTTATAAAAGTTTAGTTTGGTTTATGAATACATAGATGAATTACATTTTAAAAATAAAATAAACAAAAAGACCATAAATATATTAAAATAAATAATTTTTTTTTTAAATGAGATATCTATGGGTGGGGAATTTTACAAAATTTCAGGCAAAATTTTATTGTCCAAATCGGGGAATTTTCAAACATGAGTTGGCTACCCTGCTGCAAAGACGTATTTGATTGAAATTTTATTTACTTACTGAGCCAATAAAAATTATGCAAGGAGAGAAAAATTTTGTCCGAAAATATTTTTAGAACACCAAAAAAACATATACGAGGAAATTTAATAAGGCAGTTGTGACAATACACTTAGTTCAATATTTTTTCAGTTTTGGTATTCTTTTTAAATTAAAGCATTACTTCATTGAACCAAAATCTTCTGACGCTGAGCCTTTTTTTTCAGTTTCAAATCAGCCAATGGACGGCGGGAGTCACAAAGAAAGAATATGCTGGATTAGGTAACAGTTCGTAGCACAAGATATGAAGATCATACGAAATTCAGGAGTTTTCTACGCTCAGGAGTTTTCTACGCTCACTAACGGTCAAACAAAAAGTAATACACGAAAGCTACTCAGAATTTAAAAGTAGCCTGCCTGTTTACAAATGTTTGTTGTTAAGAGCAGTGCTGCATATAAAGTTTCTATACAAAAAAAATTCAGAATTTCACTGACTTATCAATTTTCGCGCGTACATTGTATTTAATACAACTGAAGAGTAATTGAAAATATCTCGAATTTCGAAAAAACAAGAAGCGAAGGATGAAATTTCCAATGGTCTAAAAGTGATTAATAATTTGCAAACTTATTCATTTATAAACGCAGACAATTTCATAGTGAAATTCAAATGAATAAGGGCCATTCAACGCAGACATTAAATCGCACGCACACATATTCAAAAATAATCTCATATTTGTATGTATGTATTTACACATGAGTCTGTGTAAACAAAGTTACTACGAATGTCAGCAATAACAGCTAAAAAAAAAAAAAACTGTTGAGATAGCAACAGCAGCAAATAAACCACAAAAACAAACCTTGCTGCTGCCACAAAAATTGAAAACAAGAAAAAATTAGCGTATTCCCAAAAACAACAAATATCAAGTAACATGTCAATGTGACAAAGTTAATTAAGATTGAAATCAATTTTGGCCACTGCATGCAAATGCTAACCAACTGCTCAGCTTCAGGCGAGAGCGCTTGCCAACTTGTCAGTAGCCCTGTTCGCGTACGCACTATCCAATAAAATCGAGTATTAGCTAATTTTACTGGTTTTTACTGGATGGCGTTTTCGTACGCAAAAACTTGCTCTTGCAAAAGAGAGAGAATTGAGAGAGCACAAATGACAGCTGAGCTTGCAAGTTTTATTGGAGTTTTACTGGATAAATTTTTACTAGTAACTATTTGCTAGTAAGAAAAACAGCTGATGGTATGATGCTTAATGCAATTCACATTACCAAAAGAAGGGTTTGTGGTGATCTTACAGCTGCAATTGACAAAATAAACCTATTTAAATATATAATAAGATAGGAAATACTATTTTTCTAAGAAAATTGCGTCGGACTTGCCACTTCTTGCTGGTTTTGCTTTTTCGAACTTTCTTGCATATTTCTCTCATTGGGAGTAAATATTGGCTTACTCTCCGAAATTTGGTTACTGCCAAGTTACTGGATATTTTTTGCTGGCGATTACGAAAACACAACTTACATCTGGTGGTTCAAACGTGGATGAATGCGGTCGTATGGTGGTGGCGTGCAATCAACTGGCAAGAAGTCACTCAACGCTGGCCAACGTGGCGGTGTTGGAAAACACTCCACAAATGTTGTTTTTGTTTGAAGCATAGAGCGGATGGTTTATAAACAATTTGATGAAAAGGAATGTAGCACGTTTATCGGTTGAATTTGTTTTTCTTTTCAATTTATACGTTTTTTTGTTTTATTTAATTATTCATGTAAATGTATGTGTTTATTATAAAATATGCTGTCGCCCAGTGCAATTGAAGCGTAACCAGCTAACGAATGAACTGATGGAATATTCGTCAGGCAATCCGTGAACAACTCATCATGGTACGGTGGCCTTGAACAGTAATTAGAGTTCGATTGCAATTCAAATTTGAAATAGTTTTTTTTAAATGGCGTATACTGTATTGGCTGTAAAGGACTGCAAACTACTCTAAAATTACTATTGAGAGAGTGAAAAACAGGAATTGGGGAAAAAATCCAAAACAATCTAAAACAAACACACGCACTTGTGTTTAAAAGCAGTTCGTTCGTTCTTGAGTGGATATAATTTTTTTTATGTAATTCGACATCTGAGTGGAAGCTTGACCTATTTCAGAATTCGATTCAAAAACGCCCTATCTCAGCACATTTTCAATATATTTCCATTTAAGATAGGGCATTTTTCAACCGAATTTTTGGGCTGTTTCAATAAAGTTCTGAAATAGGGCGTTCTTGAAAATTTTTCTGGGTTAGGCCGTTTTCAAACTGGCTGCCGATATAGGTCGATCTTTCACTCGAACTCTCGTTTCCTCGAAGCTGACGTTATGAAGGCTAACAGACCTCGGATTCGCATCTAGGGCGTCGAATAACATAGGAATATAGAGGTTTGGTTCAATATGCATACAATTTTTTATTGCAAACTTGTGTTATTTAAAAAAGCAGACGTCTCGGTGGCTCAGCAAACCGGTTATTCGTTTCTACAATTATTTCACTTTGATTTTCAAAAACAAATTTTCCATTTATGCTTAAGATGCATAAACCTAAAGGTAAGTTAAGAAAAAAATTAAACTGATAATTTATTAGAACCCGAAATTCGGGTGAATGCAATAAAGAAATACTTACTAATATTAAGAATTTAAATTTAAGTATATAATAAAACGTGTTGTTCATGAATATACTTCGGCATTTAGCTTAAGATATATTTGAAGAACTTCACGAAAGACAACAAGCAATCTCGTATTGCTAGAGACCTGATAACCCAGGATAATTTTTAAGTTCTTAAAGTACGTTACTCTACTCAAAGCTTCGTACAGTGGCCGTGAGAAAACAGTCATCTTTAAGGTATAGTCCAACCTTTCACAATTATTTTTTTGATTATTTTTTTTTTNAAAAATATTTTCACTCATTTTACAAGTCCAGGATGAGTTGAAGTTCGAAAGACATTCAGAAGTTGGAAAAGACACTTCCGAGAAAAAAGTTTCAGAATCCAGTTCTGTAGTTTAGGCATGTATGTCTAATTCCCTAAAACGGACTTCGGGTCAGTTTAAGCCACTTCTGGTCGAAACTGGAACTCGGTAATGCCACAAATATTTAATCATAAAGAATGGTTAAATGAACAATTGGATATTAATATCGGGAGTCTCCTGAAGAGAACCATAGTTTTCCGATCGATAAATATTGATTTTCAAGAATTCCATACCTCTTCTACGCAAAGTTGTTTTTTTTTTGCCATATAAAATACATGGATGAATTTGAGCGCTGTGAGTACTCCCTGAATATTTTTTGATTTCAACATAATAAAATAGGACTATATTTTTTCGCTTTTTCGGTGCCGCCACCCCGGCATTATAATTCCGACTTTATTATTTTGGACCACTCTAATGTACATACATGTATTTCGCCGCTTAAGATCATGCATGTGTACTATAATTGTACAAATAAATATTAAAGAGCAATGAATAGTAACAACACAAGTACACGAGTGCAAATGTATACTTAAATACCCTGTCGGAAAAGCAACCAATTTAGAAACAATTACAATGTTACTAAATAACTAAAAGTATTTGAAATTCTTAATTTATTCTTGAAACAACGGAACTTTTATGACATAACGATGTCCTAGGCAGAGATGTTAAAAATACTTTTAAAATAATATTTAAAGATAACATACAAATACGTCACAAATAAAGTATTTGAAATACAAGCACAAGCTCCTTTTACAATAATTATTTAAGTAAAAAGCATGGTACAATAATTAAAGGTATTGTCTTCCCAGAGAGCATATATTCCGATCTGCCTTATTTGAATAACATCATTGTTGCCCACACTAAAAAGTTTACTGTAAAGGAGAGGGATATTTCTATTCACCATATATCATATATGTCCACGTATGTTTTCAAATAACCTTTTTGCAGAGAACATATTCAATTTGCAAAAGCCGACTAATAAACATTTGCTTCGTAAACAAATCAAAAATTTTTATTGCTTAATTTATTTCGAACGTCTTTTTCTTTTTTATTGAAAAATTATAAAGATTAAATTGAGCGAAACCCAAAAGCAAAACCAACTAAAAGTGAAAGAATCTACATTTAAATGCGTCAAAATGAAAATAAGCGAACACGAATTTCGATATGAAGCAAAACTCTCTGGAAAGACAATACCTCTAATAATTGTACCATAAGCCATAACTAAGAAAAAACCCAAAAATTCTTTATGCATATATATCTTACAATGAAAAAGTGAAGAGAAGAAAATGAATGCTCCGACTACATAAAAAAATTTCTGTGTGTTAAAATCTAGAAAATAATGTGATTAATTATTTATTTTCCTGCTTTTCATGTGCTACGAAACAAATTTTGCAAGTTTTTATCATTTTTCCTTTGTTAGTTTAACGTTTATTAATTTTTTATAAAAGTATTGCTTATTATCTAACAAAAACTATATAAATCCAAGTTGCAATCTTTGTGCAAAAATTATAAAGATTCTGGCGCAACAAGAAATTGGTTAAAAATCGATTTCAAGATTTGAGCCAAACAAACAATAACAATATACACATACTTACATAAGGTTAAATAAAAACTTGTAACAAGAGAATCGAAGATACGGGCATTTGTTTCAAAGTAATTTATTTCCAAGCAGTTTTGTGATTGGATGATATTTCTTGCTGTCATCTTTATTCCAACAGGCTAAGCATATAAAAAGCAGTACATAAAAATAAACGCCATAAATTTACTTATTAATGGATGAATATGTATGTTTATATATATGTACATATATAAGAATAAGTACTTCTATGGACATACTTACGTCTAAGTAAATTAGGTGTAGTTTCGGGAGTATGATATGTTTGCCTGTCCTCTCATGCATGCATCTATGCAGGCAGGCAGGCAGACTTAATGAGATTTCGCTTGCACTACATACATACGTATGATGCTCTATAAGAGTACATTAGAATGGGTCGCGAAAAATTTTTTGCAATTACCAAACCTCCTTCAATTAGACTATGGATCGTTGAGTACTTTTGATATTTAATTTGAGTTCATTATTAACTACAAAAAAAAGTTACTAGCTATCCAGCCTAAGTTGCTTGCAGCCTGAGTGACGACAATATCTAGTATAGATATCAGCATTTAAAAACGGTCGAAAAGACATTTAAATTCGCTGTGATAAGCAACAATAAACTAAAAGCGATTGAGCTGCCATATTTGTTATTGGATTTGAAATTCTTAAACCTATCGTTAGGTTTAACATAAGCAGATCCAAAAAGTAAATAAATGTATAAAAAATCGCTGTATCTTTTTAATTGATTTGTTGACTGTTAGGCCTCTAAAGAAACCAATCATCGCTTACACTAGAATTTTTAAATTATGAACAATCAAATTGCATTTAATAGCGTAGAATTTGAGTTAAAAGCATTCAGTTGGCTAAGGTGATACATTGCACCAAAGGATCTTGAAATGATAGTTAGTACTCAAAAATATATTTTTAACGATTTTACGTACTTTGTAATTGAAACGTAAATAAAAATGTTAAGAAAAATTTTTAATTTTGTCTATTTTTAGGGCTCACCAAGGACGAAAATCTTTATGGCCACAACTTATCTTTTTTTTTTATTACTGGAACCAACCAATCTAATTTACATGCATACATAGTTACATATTTAACTTAGAAGGAAACATTTTGGAGCATTTTTGGAGTGGTTACAAATGTTGTGGCTTTGATGTCGTAAAGCGCCAATGTTGTGCCACACTGCTGAAGGGCAGTAAATTGTGCTGGAAATTACTACAGTCGAATTTGTTTACTAAAATTGTTTGTACTTATGTATACATGATTAAACAACGAGGAGTGTGTGTGGACACATGCATATAAAATGCAGAACATGCTACTAATTTTCGGATATATGCTGGCGGTTAGGAAGACAGGTATCTTTTCTGAAATTTTGCTGCTTGGTTTTTATTTATTTTTTATTTTATGTTCTTTTTGGTTTTATACATATTTACATATACATACCTACTTTGCTAGCGGCTTCTTAATTATTTCAACATTAGTTGTGTATACATATGTAGCTCGACGTGCGTTTTAGTAAATTTAGTTTTTTTCGTTGAAGGTATGAACTTTTCTATACATTCTTTGTTTGCTGAAATTCACACTTGTGAGCACATGTATTTTCTGAGCGAGAAATTAAATAATTTGTTATACGGGAATGTCTCAATTGTCATTTAGAAAAACGCTACAGTCTCCTTTATCCTTTAAAATATGAAAAAGTAATTTTGAAGCAAAAAACAAAACCAACTTTAATTCTGGTACATAAATTTAGGAGTACCGTTAATTTCTTAATGATCCAATGGTCCGATAAAAACAAAAATGCGGTAACATACATACATAAATAAAATGAAATGCTCCGACGATTTGATGGCCTTCTCCTTTTTTGAAGTCGGTTAAAAAAGTAATGTTTCAAGTTAAGAAAAAAAAAGAATAATGAATTTGCAAAGGGTAAATAGTAAAAATATAGGTAATTTTTTTAAACAGTCGGCAGACCAATTTCGTTTTTTTATTTATTAAGTTTTCACATTGACTCCGATAAACAAAAATTAACTTAATAATTAAACCTGAGCTATTCAAGAGCCCCTAAAAGTACCTACATTTCTTAATCAAATTTAGAAGCGCAAAAGTAAGTTTATTTTGCTCATTAATATCTGTGAAGTTGGCATAAGGAATGACGAAAAAGATTCTACAATTCTTTAAAAGGAAAATAAAGTTCCGGATATTTTGAAAAAAAAAAACTGTTTTCAAAAATTTTGTAAGCCAGATGTCACAAAAACGCAAATAAAAACTAGTAAAATAAGTAACTTTTCAATAGTTCTAGACTCAAAAGTACCTGAAAATGAAATTAAGTTCTGCAAAATTACGCCGAAAAATAATTTTTTTCAAAAATTCCAAAAAAGTTTTTTGTTTGGAAAAAAATAAAAATTAAATTTGGCATACGCATCACAAACAAAAAATGTTCTAAGTAGCTTTTGAATAAACTCTTAGTAAATCCACCCGAGCTATGTTGGCCTGTCGAAGGCTTTTCGGTCGAATATGGGGTCTATACTCTAAATTAATAGAATGGCTATACCGAACTACTATAGTCCGTCCGATTGTAACTTATGCCTCTATAGTCAAAAACGTTGCAAAAAACTACCGTTTCGTGTTGACAGGAGAAATGAGAACGTGACCAACCGCGGCCTTAGACTCGCTCCTAGGTTGGATTCCACTTCACAGTTTTGTCCAAGCAGCAGCTTTGGGCAACTGCAAGTGAAAAATTCTGACAGTACTTTTAAAAACAAGACACAACACAAAGGTATTTTGAGCAAAATACCAGGTCTAGGAATCTGCAAGTTCTACGATGCTATGCCAAAAGGAATCTGCTTTGGAAGAAAATTTTAGGTCAAAATTCCAGACCTAGATGGCTGGTCAAATGATTTACCAGAACTAGATCCCAGCTTTGTACACTGGTACACAGACGGAACAAAAAGATGGAGAGCAGAGCAGGAGCGGGTGTCTTTGTACCTGGCACCAAACTTTCTGCTGCAGTGGGTACTTGGTCAACGGTCTTTCATGCCGAAGTACTAGCAATCTCAATTTGACCGTCGACGAATTGGCAAGGGAAGGCTTATCGTCTTTACTTGTGGGGCCGGAACCGTTTTGCGGACTCAGCTGGTCCTCCTCGAGGATTAAAATAGAATCGTTGGTAAACTCGGAACACATTAAGTGCTGTGGCGGCCTTAGACAGGCAAGACTTTTGAACAGAGCCAAAATCAATTTGCTTGTTGGCTATTTGACAAGCCATAATCACCTGCGCCCTCGCATGCACCGGACTGGTATTTCCACAGAGACGAATTGCTGTCTTTGCCTTGAAGACGAAGAGATGTCGGAGCACATTATGTGTGATTGTCCGGCATTGGCCAGACTAAGACTTTTAGCTTTCATAAGGAACCTTCATAGGGATACAAGAGATCTTTTAGGTCCCGATATCCCTTTCTGTTACACCCAAAACATTTACATTACATTCCTCAAAGAAAATATACATGTAATCGTGACCTTAAATTCCTTCCTAATCAACTTCTAGTTATCTTATATTTAGATACATTTCCTGCAGGGTATATATGTGCATTAGGGCTGTGCGATTATTCGATTACTCGAGCAAGTTGGTTAATCAATTATTCGGTTAATCAGTTACTCGAGTAATCAAGATTTTGATTACTCAAAACGATGATTAATCGAGTTACTTGAAATATGATCACTCAAAAAATAATAATTTTGCTCGTTAAAAGAGTTTGCTTTGGAAAATACTTATTTCCTTCTTTACATTCTGTATATGAAACAATTTTTTGTTTTAATTTTTGAAAACCGAAACGTTGTTTTCAAAGTATCAAGGAGCTTTAACTACTTTATACATATGTAAAGAGTTGAAATGTTGATTACTCATTTTNTTTGGTTAATCAAAAATCTTGATTACTCGAGTAACTGAACTTTTGAGTAATCATAAATTCCAGTTAATCGAATAATTGAGTTTTTTACTTTATGATTAATTAAAATTTTGAGTAATCAATTAATCGCACAGCCCTAATGTACATACATACATATGTTTGCATGTGCACATATATTCACATTTTTTTCGCAGGAAAATAAGAAGCATTTAACACATTAACATTAGTTACGATTCGCTTATAATTATAATAGGTTTATTTCAAGTGAGAGATTACGTTGAGCTTGTGTATGTGATTTTATTTATAGTTTATGTATTAAGTACTAGTTCGGATTGTTGGTCCATCACAACTTTTTTATTTCTCAACAGCATATCCACTGGTTAAATGCAAACTAAAAATTTAATACATATATGCTTTAACATTATTTATGTATGCATAGTAAATTTCATATTAATTTTCAAAATAAATCTAGCTAATTTGCAATTAAATAGGTTTATCACTGCATGTACACGCTTTCAAACTAAGCTTATTACCTGCAATAAATACTGGTATTGTATGATTAAATTAATCCGGATAGTGACTGAAGTGAAGCGTTAGCCCAGCAGGAGGATATTATAAATATGTATTACAAATATAATATATGTACAATGTGTGTACATGGTTATACCTATTTAATATAACTAGTGTTCGCCCAGCGGTTGAAATTCAACCGCTAAATTTGAATAAATGTCTCAATATTTTACACACATTTTGTGCTTACATATGTATGTACATATGTATAACATAAATTTCATACATAGAAATTTACGCACAAGTAATTTACACACAAATAACACTGCTTCACAAATTAGTGTTTTTCTTTTTTGTTCTGCGAATGCACCCATCCATTGCCCATGTAGAATCGCCTGCTGATTCCGAAAATTTAAGTAATTTAGAATATTTTAATTTTATTCAGCTTAAAGCAGAAAGTGCTTCCACTTAACCACGTACATATATGTTACGAACTAATTTAACAATCTGAATATCAATAACGGAAAATGAAAGCTAAAAAAATTCTCCATAATCCGTATATGCATCACTTCTCGATAGGTCTGATATTTCCTGACAAATAAATTAATAACTCATATTATATATTTGTTTTTCTGATGAAAAAATAAATAAGAAATTATCAAACATTAAAAGGAGAGAAATTTGAAAATAACAAATGCTGTGTACATTTTTCGCAATTGTGTTAAAGCCCGTTGTGTTCAGTGTTGCCACTTTGGTGCTTATGGAGCTAAATTTAGCTCTTTATTCTTCTATTTAGCTCCGAAAATCGGGATTTATATCCCAGCTCCTTTTTTACCTCTTTTCAAAATTATCTAGCACTATTTAGCCCCAAAAAGTTTTAGTTGTTTTTGGTTATATATTAAAATTAAAAATCTGTTATTTTACTGTACAAGGTTGACTAAAATTCTTTTGTCTGTATTGTAATTTATTGCAGATAAAATAATATGGTTGAACAGGAGCCATAAATGTAAATAATAGATTTACTGTGGAAGGGCGGTACCGCAGGAAAATTGGCAAAAAATTGTGAAGTTTGCTACTTGAAAATGTTAAGACTGAGACAAAAAATATAGCCCAAAGTGTTCCCAAGGATAAAGGAGTCTGTCAAAAAATATTACGGTCCGCTATCTTGTGAACTCAGCAGCAAGTTGCGATGCAGCCACCATTACAGAAGTGCTTCAGGTATTAAACTTTAATGCAAATCAGTAGATAGCGAGGCGAATAATAGCCAAATTGAGTATATCAACGAGTGCGGTAGCATTTTGCTGTATCGCACGAAAACTGGACTGTTGCCTATTGGGATACGTTAGACCTTTCAGAATGCAATAAAAAAACACATTTTTAAGTTTCAAAGGTTATTTGGTCTGACAAGACTAAAGTAATCGCTATCAATCAGGTGACCTGGCATGGTATTGGATCAAAGACCCAAATGAAGTCCATGCGCATCATGTAAGGCAAACTGTGAATCACAGCGGTCGGTCAATAATAGTTTGGAGTTATACTATATAAAACATTTTGTTGGTCTGTTAGTATGCATTATGCGTAAGGAACAGTATCTGATCATATTTCAACAAAATTTGCAAGATGTAGTCGAAAAAATTAGAGTTTCTGCTGAAAAGATCACCCAAAATACACTGCACTTGTTCGCAAAGAAACAAAAATTTGCTTATTTGAAATGACCTCCACAATCCGCGGACATGAATCTCATCGAGAATTTGCGAAATCAACTAAAAAGCACAGCTTACTTAGTATCCAAGTCAGTAAAATCGAATAAGAATATACAACAAAAGTATGAAAGTCATTAGAACTTGGAAAGATAGCAATGGCTGAAGTAAAAAGTGTTACAACATGTTACAGTTTTGCCCGTCACTGTATATAAAATAAAGTTGTGTTAAGTTTGACCTCGGCAGGCTATCTTGCCGGGTTCCGATTGCGGAAGCTCGTATATCTGCGTGTTCGCCTCGGTGAGGAGAAGATTTATGTATATCAAAGTTAGAACAAGAAAAGGGCTGTCATCTGTTTAAAAATTAAATTAAATTTTGTTAAATGAATTACTAAAATATGGATACCAATCTAAATGTTTTTGCAAAGGCTGCAAAGGAGGGTTGCCACCTGCCTACTACATTTAGGAGGGTTGCTACCTGTTTAAAATGTCAAATTTAAGTTGATTTAAGGGGAACGATTTACTTGAGATATGGTTTAGGTAGATTACACTCGCCTTCTTTTCTTATCTCTATATGTGATATATATGTGTATTTACTACTCTTAACGCATCCTGGCTATCCGACATGATGTTAATTGTTGTCCCATCAGCCCTTCTGCGAAGACATTCGTCAGTGTCAGACTTCAATTGCGAAAATTTTCGCCTGGAATATGGTTGGGTATATACCCAAATATACCTCTTTTTGAAATCTAGGTCCATACACCCCGGTCCCAGTGTTCCTATTCTCAAGTTTGGAACCATCAGTGTACCAAACTTGAGCTCCCACATTGAACATGGCGACAATCGCTCTATAGGTATCCCTTTCAGGTGTTATTACCTTATAGATCTTAGTAAAGATCAGCTTCGGTAGCATTGAGTTTGTCAGTTTTACAGCGGTATCATTTATGACTTGTTTTAGGACACCCAAATGATCCCTTAAGTTCTCACTTTTCAGGCGACTAAAGTCGGCAGTCTCAGGGCGCTCCAGCAAGCCTCTTTTTCTATAAAGGCCAGTATGTAGCTCTCAAGAAAACGGTAAAGAAAAAATAGCCATTATTTTGTATGTGTGTCCAAAGAATTTTGACACCTGATACTTCAGAGCCCGTAATAGCCTGTTTCCTCACCCTTTTCTCAAGAAATAATGGAACAGGCATATATTTCTGTTGCAAACATGGGTTGCCTTATGCTCGTGCGCATGGCCCCCATTATGGCCACACAATCCAGGCGGTGGTGCTTACTCAGAGTGACGTATGAGGTTTCTTGCTTAGCCTTTGGCCACCAGGCCAGTGCCGCATAGGTGACAATCAGTTGTATCACTGTATTGAATGACCAATACTTTAGTTTCGGCGATATTCCCCAAAGTTTGCCATACGCATTTTAAGTCTTTCTAAAAGTTCGTTTACAACCAGTGTCCATAATAGGGGAGAAAGAACCCCCCTTGAGGGAAGCTAATGTGTCAGATACGAACCCCATGGCCTGATGTAGCAGTTATGAGTAAATAACATCTGGACCGAGGAATTTGTAGGCACTAGACGTTGAAGTAGCCCACCGCAACCTTACACTGGTAACAATTTTTCTTCAGTCACACTGCTTTGACAGTGTTCATGTTAGCACTTTGGCCTTGGATCTCGTGAACTCACAGCTGTACGCAGTTAGGGCTGATCTGTAGGTTAACTAGTCACCAGTCAGTTTGGCTCTGTTGAAAAGTTTCTTAGCCTTTCGACGAAGTTTAAGATTATTGTTCCACCAAGGAACGTTCTTTTGAGATTTCTTATTCTTCTTGGGCAGCTTGGTTCGAAGGGTGATGAGAGAGTATTCTGGATTATAGCGAATTTTACTTCCAGGTTATACGTGGATAAAATATCCGTCACATACAAGTTCCCCTCCTATTCTAACTGCAGGCGAAAGAGTTTGCAGTTTGTTTTCCTGAGATTCCTATAAATCTTGCTAGTTTATTTTGGGGTACTTACATATATCAAACCTAATGTGCTTATGATCTGACATAGACACCTCATTATATACGTGACAGTTCTGATAGCGTTTGTAAATCTCGGCTCATTACCCCAGTTAAGAATATACATTTGTTCTTAATAATATATTGAAGAAATAACTAACCTTTGCGACTAGTGTCTGAACTGCCCTCACTTGATGATGGGCGTTGAAATCACAGCCAGCACTAATTTCAGACATTTTTTCTTGCAGTACTCCTCTAGGGCTATTACTTCCCTTGTGGACACTTCGCAACTGTCCTCCGGAAGGTAGGCTGAGGCAAATACCACTTATTTCTTACCACCTGTGGTAGGTGTGCTGATCGAAAAACCTGGAATGGAAGATGACCACACGTTGACCGGTATCAGACAAGGGAGCTCTTAACACTGAGCAAGTCACATTTGTCTTTACTAGTGCCAGCTCGAATCGGTCATTGTCCTATCGGAATTCATGCTTTAAGGTTTAAGTACATTACCTCAAGTCCCTACTTCAGCAGCTGTAGGGAGGGTGATAAGGAGGAATCCTCCCGACATCTCCTACCCAGCTGTCCATCCTTCGATCTTACTTATTTATTGTGACCGAGCAGTTTTCAGGAATAGAAATTATATATGTATATGTACTATGTAGGAATGAATACACATCAAATATTTACTTTATGTATTTCCTAAGCGTTCAACATACATGTATGTACGTACAGTAGTGCCTATGTATGTACATCCTTTGTACTGCTACTTAACTTCCTGCCTTGTTTTGAAAAAAGAAAATGGTACTTGCCCACTGGCCCATCTAATTAACATTTTCTCTCCACATAAACATTTATATTTATATGCGTGCATACATATGTATTACTTACTCCGGTATAAACATACATAAATACATGCATACACATTTAAATGTATGGTTGTAGATGCATACATACATACATAGTACGTAGGTAATCATGCGTACATATGCGCGCCGCCTGTTTGCCGAATTAAGTGCAATTGCCGGGAATTTAATTTTATGCAAATAAAAGTTTGGATTAGAGCGTACACGCATGACGAGGCTATAAGATTATACATACATACTCGTGCATAGATATGAGTGTGCATTAGGGTGGTGCAAAAATGCTTGTAAAGTCGGAATTTTAATGCTCTCACCCCTAGGATTGTTCTATACCGAATTTCTACGAAAAGTTACTTTTTCCCCATATAAAAATACATGGAAAACTTTGAGCGCTTTGAGCGCTTTGAGCGACCTCTAAATGCTTTTTGATTTCAAAATTAAAAATAGGGGTATACTTTTTTCGATATGGAACAATCCTAGAGGGTGAGAGCATTACGATTCCGATTTTACTGTTTTTAGACCACCCTAGTGTTCATACATATAGTATGCATGTTTTGGGGCAACACGCGTATCTTTTTTACGCTTTTTAGTTGGAGGCGGTTGAAAAACGATAGGCAAGCAGATGCGTTTATTCCAAAATACATATGTACGAGTATGTACCCTGACGGAAGAAAGTGTTTCTTTTTTTAATCAACTAATTAGAAAACTACTTGGAAACAAATGCAGTGAGTAAATGTTTTGAAATTTTTGCTCAAAGAAACAATTTGTGTCTTGGAAGTATAAAAAAGCATATTTGAAGTGCAGTGCGAAAGCGTACACAAACGAAACATACTGACTTTGAAGCTAGTTAAGCCAAATGCATTTTAAAGTAATTGAAATCAAATGCAGAGTCGGATAATTGACTGCTTCATAAGACATCGCCATGTTAAATAAATCAGTTCATGATAATTTCAATTAGTTATTATTGAAAAGAAAATAATTGAAAATGCATTCAAATTAATTAAATTTCCTGCAGGGTAGCCACACTCATACGCAAATAAAAGTTGTACACATCGACATACATATGTACAGCTTTGGTCAAAGATTTAGCATCAAAATTCATAATAATATTATTTTGCAACTTATATTTATTAACTCATTTTATCTGATTAAAAAGTTTAAAACTTCGATGACGATTTTTTGAAGTTTCATTAATTTTNTTGGTTCGAAATATTTGGCCATAGCTGTATATGTACACATTTGAATGTATGTATGTACATTAATTTAACATATTTTTCTCATAGGGGTAATGAATGAGCAATCTAGTACATCAACGGGAGAGTTGTTAAATGTGCGTATATAATTACATGGAAGTACTGCGCATAAAAAGCATAATGTAGGCCACTCAAAAGGAATTTGGCACAAGTGGTATTAATTTTACTTGGAGGAGAATGCATTCGGCATACTGTTTCAAATTATTCTACACCTATGATGAGCATCCGCATCAGATTTTCTACGAATCATGTCATTAAGTACTTTCCCTGCTACCATTTTATTACGAGTGTACAACAATTAATACATTAGTGCATACATACATGTGTATATATATGTACTTTCATACCCATATTTTATTACAATCAAGCTTGTATATTTAGATTCCTACTGATGTAGCATGTATTTAAACGAAGCATAACCTCATTAATTGAATCTTTTGAAAAGGGTTTATGGAATTACATACATGCGTACGTACACTCGGAATGACCCGGTTTTAGATATAAAACAAATTAAGTGTATTTAATTAAAAAAAAATTGGAAAAATTGGAGGCCAGTCATTTCATTAAAGTGTTTAGAAAGTATTTTGTTTAAAATCAATTTGT
>NW_016166352.1:0-24585 GCF_001687245.7 Rhagoletis zephyria | reverse complement strand
ATCACTTTGAAATGGGGGTGCTATTGTATTGGCCAATACTGTACATATGCACACAAAAAAAAATATTTCGCTCACTTACTAAAAGAATGTCACACCTCAAATGATGTTTTTTTTTCAGGAAACGGTTTTAAGTTTTCAATTGATTTACACATTGCATACAAAGGAAATGCATTTTCGCTTTCCACTCAAAAACAACACAAGGTTTAAATAGGCATGCAATATTTACATAATATGAAGCTTGATATAGCGATCAACCCGGCATCATTAGCTCGAAAATCACAACTTTCGAGTTGCGACAGTCTTTTAGTAAATGTGCGAGCGCCAGGACGTTCGTAAAAGATTTTGCTAAGGTTGTTTTTTTTGAACGCATGCCATAAATTTGCTATTTACATTTCTTCCATATCACTTTTTGTTTTCTTATTTGAAAGAGAATATCTTCTTTTTTAATTTGCTTGATGTGTGCCGAGTGTTCTCGTAATTTTTGGCACGTTTGCCAATTGCTTGCGTAGGAGCTAATTTCCACTTCTGCACTCCCTCCAGTTTTTTCTCTACTGAATGTATGTTTATACATACATACATACATACATATATACATACATATATTAGATTTGGAAAAATACTCGTTTACTATTGGGATTTGATTCAAAACTATTTTTTAAATAATGTATACAAAAACTATGCTTCAGCACCTATGTATTCATAAAATGGTTATGGGAAAATATATTTTCACAAATTTTCACTTCATTAATTTTGATACATGAGCGTTTTGAAACTCAAATTGCATTAGCATTTTGCGAAAACTGAGAACTCCATAGGTGTTCCGTAGTAGTTTTACAAATAATGAAAATCATTGAAAAAGGAGTTCGTTCTCATCCAATTTCCGGCAGAATGCGCTAAATGCATCGTTGCTCTGGAATGCATTTGCCTACATAAATATGAACATATATATGTAGATACATACGTATGTACATATGTATGTGGATATTATACTGCAGCAATGTTCAACAATGTACAATGAACATGGTGTGTTTTTCAATGAACAAACACAGAGCATGGCTTCAAGGGTGGCAAATTAAAAGTGAAAAAGAATGTAGTAATCTTTAGAGGGATGGTTTTTCAACTTCTTGTGAGTATACTACGAATATGAGCCACTATACTATGAGTACATATGTATATACAAATATGTGCACATACATACATACATACATATGAACACACAATTTAGGAGTGAATTAACGACTTGCATACGATAAATATATTAAGACGACGACTGTTCTTTTTAGAGCTATGCCACGTTCTCAACACCAAAAGTCCAAAAGCGCTGTTTGCTTGCTTTTGAGTATATTGGCTACGCAAAACTATGTAGTCTTCAAGCTCGATAAACAACATACCCTCATAACTACATATGAATGTATTTACTACAACATGCATGTCGGTATGGCTGGATGCGGATGATGGGGAGTGTGCATAAAGAGTGAGCATTTTTATTTTACGCGTGGCGTAGATATGTATCTATTCCGCCGTTGACCCAATAGATACAGAATGGAACCAATTGGGTCAGATGGGTTGAAAATTTACTGCGCATTTTTAGTTACATTGTACTTGATTCCTGTATTGAGATTTGATCAACGATATGCCTATACATATGTATGTACATACATTCATACATATATTTGTATGGAAGCTGAGAAATTAATGAAAATCAAAAATGCATACAGTGGGCGACACACACACCCCGTTTCTTCACTCCGGCCAGTCGAATGTTACTATAATAATAAGTAAGATCCAGGGTTTATATCTCTCTTGTTAAATATCTTTTCTGGTAGAAATTTTCGCAATTTTTTATTTTCCAAAATAATTTCCTGGTAAGTCCTAAAATAAATCGACAAGTAGAACTTTTTTGTTATTTGCCGGCGTTTTACAATAACAGATGGGTAGATACATTACCTTATAATAACTTTGTGTAGGCTAATTATTCCAATAACAATGTGTCGTTGAATTTTTCATAATAATTTGGAGCTTGTCAGACTGCAGAGGTGCAGAGGACTTTGTCACCCACACAGTATGCAATGGGTGAGTAGCAACGAGAATTAACAGTAAACAAATGAAGTATAAGTAGCTCCATTTCCATTTAAAAAAGAAATTCGAAGAAAAATATGTGACTGGAAAAATTAAAAAAAAAAACATCACAAATGGAAGCTGATTGGTAGCTTAGTTTTATATTAGAAACAGATGCGAAAATTTCTTGCTGGCTACTTCAACTTGATTGATATACATTAACTACATAGGTACATATTTACATACATACATACATACATACATACTGATGCATTAGACCGGTTGAAAAATAATAAGATTTAGAAGTCGCTCATACTGAATTTCTATTTTCCATTTTAATGACACAGGACCGTTTTGTTAATTTTTGAAACTTCTTTAAAATTCGTTTTTAAGTCAACGCATGTATGTATCAGAATGTCCACTTTAATCTTGAATAACTTTTGGAGGAATAAATTTGTAGAAAAAAACGTATGAGACTTTTTTACTTTGGCGTAAGAGCGAGTTATGAAAATTCAAAATTAAAACAATTTATTTCTTGCGTTACTTATGAGCTGCGCTTTTAACAGGCGTCTTTTTCACTGTCCCAAAAATATTTCACAGTACATACTCTGCAAGCGTTTCAATTCAAAATTTAACATTTGTGCAAAAAAAATGCAAAAAATGTTAACAGCATGTATTCATTGTATGGAAAATTTACCAGTTACTGTTACAACAATATATTATGTACATATTATGTTTTTTAGTGTGCAGTGTACGAAAATAAACTACTATATTGTACGTTACTATTTCGTTTCGTTTATTACTTCAACAGTTGGGTACAATACGAAAACAAAACGGCTGAGTTCACTTTGGCGATAGTACACTATAGTAGTTTAGTAGTTACAGACGAAACAAACGAAATAAATCGTGCAGAGAAAAATATATGTTTGTATGTACATTGTATATGCAATAACTAAATACAAAACGAATGGCTGCAATGAATAAAAAAAAATAGGTTTTTTAACTGAATTGGATATGAAAATTTACAGAGAAAAATATTTTTCACGTAGTTGAAACATTTGCATACATATAAAACGTACAATATGGTACAATTGTCACAAACGAAAAGCAAACGTTTCTCGTTGGGGAAAATGGCAGTGAATCTTACAATTTATTTCTGACTATGTACAAAACTGTACAAAACCACAAATGATATGATGATCGATGTGCAAATGGGAATTGTTTTGTACAGTTTATTTGCGTACCCTGATAGTGTGTATTTGTGTGAGCTCTGAATCTTTTTAGTCCATGTAGTCAAAGCTACACTTTTGAGGAATGTGTACGATATGTATGTATGTATGCCAAAATGTGAGGAAAATTGTGATCCCGCGATTTCGGAATATTTTTTATGTAATCATAACTTTTATGAATATGAGTAAAAATTCAATATCTAAAAGCATTTAATCATACCATGAAATAAAACTATTTAAAACTGATTGTAAAACTCACATATCGCTAGTTTCACTTTTTATATAAAATCATATTTTGATGCAAATTAAAAATTGCATCGTTTCGAAAAGGGTAAAGGTCCTTGTTTTATGTTTTCTGTTTATATTCAATGAAAGTAAAATTTGCAAAGTACAAAAAAAGCTCCGAAAATTCGATATGGCCAAAATAGTTCGAAATCTTTTAATAAAGATCGAATCCCTCTGATTCGTATGGACTTTTGCTTTGCTTTAAACAGACAAAATGCTGTATTCAAAGTTTTGCGAAATACTTGAAGAAAATGGCTATAAGATGTTTTTTCCTCTCCTGTACAATTTTTAAATTGGGACTTAGCAACTTTACACTCCAAGCTAGCGATATTTATTACATCAGAGAAATTTTAAAGTAAAACATTTTTTTTAATTGTATTTAAAGAAGCATGTGATTGAGGATCGTTTACATCACAAATAACTATTTAAATACCAGGTACTTTTGTAAGTAATGATTAATAAAAAAAAAAAACATTAAACAAAGATATACAAAAACAATTTCCCTGAACATGTTTATTCTACTCTAAAAAGAAATGGGAAATGGCGAATTTTTCGCCATTTTTTCGCAAAGTAATTGAAATGTTGAGGTGTACGAGTCAAACGGATCACGGAATAGGATCGAAATATATGCTGGAAGGTGGGTGTTGTTAAAAAGACGCACCCCCTTTTTGTGCCGGTGCTGTTATTAAATATTGCACTAAAAAGGTTTTCGTAAGAGCAACAAAGCATTCAGAACGAAGTCTTCTAATCTTGACCTGAAGATTTTACATACAAAACTGAAACTGATGAAAAACGTATTTCGGCCTCAACACTTTTAGGCTGAACAGTCAAATTATAAGTTCTTCGATTTGAGGAAGTTTTGAGTAGATTGATGTAAAAAATTATCTCACTTTTCCTTAAAACTCTGTTTCTTTTACATTAGCGACGCTATGAGTACATTCACTTAAATCTTCTTCAAAAAAGAGGTTAGGACTGCAATTTAAAAGTAGATATGTACAGTTTCAAGCGGTCAAAACGGCATTTTACAAAAATCATAATTCAAAATTCATAAACAAGTTCTTACTATCAATTCGATATTTAAAATTTTTGCGGGAAATTTTCGGGACCTCAAAAACACCCTCCCTAGTATCTACATATTTATGTATGTATAATTAGAATTTTGTCTTACCATATGGTCGCAATAAAAGCGCTAAATGCGTTTTTAAATACTTTTGCACTGCAAATACCCATCTGTAAACATATGTACACACATTCATATTTGCTTATATATTGTCCGTATATACACATATCTCATTACTGGTCAAATATTTTTGATCATGATTCTACTTGTACAATAATTTAAGGCCCGTCCAAATAGAACATTGGCGTTGTGCTGGCGTTGGCGTAGGTTCATCAGCTGACTATGAACACATGAATTTAAATGCAACCGTTCACATAGGCAAAATTCGGCAACTCTAACGCCAACACAAAGCAAGAGATGACCAACTCTCAACTTTTCGCGTGCGTCGCTTGTCAACTGTTGCAAATAAAAAAAAAACTATGTGAAATATTTTTCCTTTTTAATCAAATGCGGGAAAGAAATATCGTTTTTCATGTGATTATTTATATGAAATATACATTTATCTCTCGTTGGTATGCTAATTTCGTGGCCAAAGCATTCGCTGCCTTCGCTGCCAAGCGTTCATTGTAGCAAGCCTAGTTTTAAAGTGCGTTCTGTCAAACCAACGCCAAAGCGAACGCGAACGCGAAAGTTCTATGTGGACCGAACTTTGCACATAATTATGTATGTATGTTGGAAATTTATTTGGCTTGCGAATTTATTAAGATTTAAAGCCTGTTGCGGCAAGTTACTTAAGTTTGATAAAGCTTAAAATTTTCTCGCACATGACAATATTTTAATTCTTAATTAACTTAACCAAAATCCGCCGTACTTGATGTTTTTAGTTCATCTATCAATGCTGAGTAAGTCATCAAGCTATCGGAAAACACGTCACAAGATTTGCCAAAATGGCAAAAGTCGGAAGTTAAATGAATAGTACATAAATATATATTCACTGCCTATATGGTTAAAAATACTTAAAAAATGTTATAATGCAGTTGTCAGGTAATAAGCTATTCTTTTATAAAAACTTAGTAAACATTAAGCAAACAAAATATAAATGGTCAAAATTGTTCAGAATTGTACCGCGGGTCCCGTGGGTCCCGAAATCTATCTCTAAGAAAAATTCACATGAATTTCAAATTAATTTTAAATAACAAAAAAAAAATAATGTAAGATCTGCCATCTTCTGATTTTTTTGTTTTGCTTTGCTGTTCGTTTTCGTCCTAATAAAACATAAGAAAGTGCATATTTCACACATCGTTTTTAAGGAAGATTTTCCGAATTTGCTGAGGTTTCGGATTTATCGGGAGACCTTCCCGATACCGCCCATCCCGGCCGACTTGAAATCAGTACCGTGGGTACCGCGGGTCCCGATATCCCGCGCCCATTTCTAGTCCATACATATATGTACATACATGTACATACATATATGTATGTATATTTCTACTTCTTTTAAAACACTTTTCTACACATTTTATGACAAAAAGGTTATAATTTTCAAATATTTTTATAGAATTTATTATTTTAATAAATACGTACATACTATGTATGTACATACATATCTGGTTATATTTCTGAATTGTTTAAACAATTTTTTCTAACAAACCAAAAACTCGTTTGGCATTTAATCCGCCAGCCCCCACAAGCTATTTACTGTATGTATGTTTAAGCATATGTAAGTACATACATGCCAGTCCCATCCATTCAGAACAACGTATAATATACATATGCCCACAGAGAACGAATCACCATATCACCGAAAATTCACAAATACTCATAGAAACCAGAATAAGTAAATTTTTTCGTCAATTCTCTTTTGTGCTGCCGGTGTTTTCACATTCTCTGTTGTTAATTTGGCAGTCGTGTTGTTATTGTTAATACATATTGGTCTTGGCGTTTGTTACTTTTTTGTTGATTCTGTTGCTTTCCGCCTAACCTTGAAGCATATTAAGTTGGTGTGAGAGTATTTGAAAAAAGTGCACAAATGTGTATTTACACTTAAACAGTGTTCATATGTATGTAAGTGTATACAAAATACTTATACATTCATATACATATGTATATATGTATGTACATATATGTAGTGCGTCTCCACATATACTTATGTAGATGTAGTGTATTTTGTGTTTCCCCTTTAGTTTTTGTTTAAATTTTTTATTTATATATATTTTTCTTATTTTGGAATTACACCAATTTCGGTTAGTTGTTTGTCGAAATTGCGGAGAGCTGTAACGCATGTGGAGTTGTTTAACACACTCTTTTTTCAATTCTAGCTTGTAATTAAAATAACGCGCACACATACATATGTATGTATGTACATTAGAGTGGTCCAAAAAAATAAAGTCGGAGTTTTAATGCCGGCACACCCTAGGATTGATCTATATCGAATAAAAATATACCCCTATTTTTCTTTATTTTGAAATCAAAAAAATATTTAGGGAGTGCTCAAAGTCCTCAAAGTTTTCCATGTATTTTATATGGGGAAAAAACAAATTTTCGTAAAAATGGCATAAAACTCTTGAAAATCAATATTTTTCNGAAAAACTGAAGTTGTTCAGTGACGAATTTCATCAAAAAACTCTGTTTTTATTAAATACTGTAATTAATTTGGTTATATTTTAGTTCTTATATTTGTATATTTTTGTTATGTTTTTAGTGAGTAAACTACTGATTTTAACAAAAAGGTGAATTTTGAAAGAAACTGGGTTTAAACCTTTGCATATAAAGAAAACAATATTTATTTATGTTCATATATTAAAATGTTCATTTATGGAAATTAGTTAGTAAGGAGAGGAAGGCAGCCGACAACAAAATTTTGNCACCCTAATTTTTTTTTTCAAAATAAAAAAATAGGTGAATAATTTTTTTTGGTGTAGAACAATCCTAGGGGCTGGCGGCATTAAAAATGCGACCTAATTTTTTTACATACATTTTTGGACCACTTTAATGTACATATGTATATATATGGTTCAGAAAGCTATGCTACTTAAAATACAGATTTTTACTCGAAATTCGTCAAATTCGTATATTTCTTCATCTGGTACATATTAATATTAATATATTCGCATATTTACATTTATAAGTATAAATATATTTAAATTACATACATCTGTGCACCCCTATTACATATTTATTTCAGGAAGCTGAGAACTGTACTCCATAATTAGTCATTCTTTTCGTATAAAAGGCCGTTATAAGCATAGTTCGAAAACTAAATACGTAGTAATATTTAAATATCTACTTGATGATACCCAATAATCATAAGCGGTACTATTTGATCTCGGCTGATTGCATTAAAAGGTTACACTGAATTTAAAAATATAGTAAATTTGAATTTCCAGGTGGCAATTATAATTAAACATACATACATTAAGTAAGTAAGTAACACACCCCGCAATTAGTATGCAGACAAATATACATAAGTATGTTAGTATTTCACTAGTGAATTGTCAAATATTTACGCAGCAATCATAAATATGTAGCTTCAGTTTGTGGCTTATATCCGTATATATGTACATATGTATGTGCATACATACTAAACATATTGTTGCCTTAGTATAAATAGAAAAGTCGTATCTAAAATTATTGTGTCTTAACAGAAGAGTAATTAAAAACTTTAGAAAAACTGAAGTTGTTCAGTGACGAATTTCATCAAAAAACTCTGTTTTTATTAAATACTGTAATTAATTTGGTTATATTTTAGTTCTTATATTTGTATATTTTTGTTATGTTTTTAGTGAGTAAACTACTGATTTTAACAAAAAGGTGAATTTTGAAAGAAACTGGGTTTAAACCTTTGTATATAAAGAAAACAATATTTATTTATGTTCATATATTAAAATGTTCATTTATGGAAATTAGTTAGTAAGGAGAGGAAGGCAGCCGACAACAAAATTTTGTTAATCATGTTAATATGTGGACGGCACGGTAGAAAAACAGGAAGTTGAAATGGAATATTAATTAAAGCTACAAAATTATTTATGAAAACTAGAGATGTGAAGAGAATTGCGTGTTTTAAAATAGTGGCATGCAAAATGCTAAATATGATTAGCGTATTAAGGCGTAGACTTCAAAAAAGAAGATGAAAACGGGATCATATACATATCATATTTGCAAACATTGTCAAATATACAAAATAGTTATGTGCGTATTTTATAAATAATATAAGTACATACTATTTTTTATGTATGTTTTCATTTTATAATAACATGGGCGCAATACGCATACAATTAAGTATAAAAAAATGGATTGGCGCTTATGTATTAGAAATAAGAAAATATTTAAAAGCAGAGAGTTTGATCTTTTGTTTTCGTTAAGTGTTGAATGTCTTCCATATACAATACTTATTTAGGATAGATAGATTTCGAAATACCTTGATTGGATCTTACAGTAGGAAAAATGTATGATCATATTTTATAAGTATGTATGTATGTAAAATTTTAGTTTTACGTTCTTTTAATATGTTTATTTCATCAACATTAGTATGTATGTATATGTAATCAAGCTTTAAGAAACTTTCGTAAGACATTTTCGTAGTGAACACTCTTCTGCCGAAATTAACACAAACATCAGTCGCCGTCGTTCACGAGCACTTCAACACAAAGCTGTGAAAACTGACGCGAAATGGAATTTTAACAGAAACAAACTCGCACTCATGCGTGACCAAATAATGGAAATAAAATAAAAAAGAAGTGAAATAACATTTCAAATGCTTTTGTTGGCTCCTATCACATTGGATACACGCGGAGCAAACTCATCAGAGCAAGCGTCACGTCAAGGTCGCAAGCAATTTTTCTGGGCATAAAGCTTAAAATTGCTTCCAAAATTAGTATGCGAGAATATATGTACGATACATATGTATGTATGTAGCTACATAACAAAAAAAATCGTAATAACACGATGTGAGATTAAAAAATTATTAAGTGCATTTGTCAACGTTAACTTATTCTAGTAGTTGGAAAATAAGTATGAAGCAATTTAATGTTAAAGTAGATAGAGGAAGTATTCTGCTGTTCTGATCCTCAACATCGCAGAAGGTATGAAATTGGCAACTAAATTTTTGTGATTAACAAGAAAATTTTTATTAAGAAGAAAATTTTTATTAAACAAGCAGTTCTTCTAGTGCTCCTACAAGCTTTTCTGGGCTCAGTTCATAATTGCTAGTCCCTCAAAATTCTATTATTTATACCGTCATAGCATTTAACCATAGTTATAACCCATAATACAAGCATTAATTTCAGTAGGATTGTCAGTCGACTCCAGGAGCACGCTGTCCATTATTGATTGATTATTATTTAGTTATTTATTAAGTGTCATCCCAAACGTTTCACTTAAAAACTCAAGAATATTTCGTCCAATATTTTTTGCCATGCAGTTGTTTAAATTCACACCTATCGTAAAATTTTGTTTGGCCCTCCTAAGCTTCCTAAGCTTTCGTAAAGAAAATCAGCCGATCGGAGCTGTCATGAAGTACGGCAGCTGTCGTTAAGAGCGGCAGGCTTTATTCAAATGCATTTGATTGCAAGCACGCGTATGCTATCAACAGGTGCTGATGAACGCAAACAGCGAATAATGCAAAGCAGATGTGTGTATGGATGTATTCATATATATGTATGTACAGTTGTCCACAAATAATAGCAGTGCGATATTTTGTCCAGTTTATATAATTTTTCTTTATTTTTTGCTTATTACCTCTAATAAATGACCGATAATATTATCTAACAAAAACCACATATGAATATCCAAATTTCAAACTTTGTGCAAAAATTAAAAAAATTCAACAAATTTTCACCAAAATTCCAAAATTTTTATTCAGAATTTTTAGAAAAATGTTTATAGTGCATCGATTTTTTGGGAATTTTTTTTTTGGTATGCTCGACAATATTTTTATATAGAAGAAAATGCTTAGCACCGTGAACAAAAAATTGTCGAAAGTCAACGGTATCTTGTAGCCAGTTGAACTGTAGCACTGTGTTATACTACAATTAAATGGCCTTTAAAAGTACATACCTAACATTATTCTAATAATTTTTTTTCGGAATTTTTAGAAAAATGTTTATAGTGCATCGAAATTTTGGGAATTTTTTTTTTTGGTATGCTCGACAATATTTTTATATAGAAGAGAATGCTTAGCACCGTGAACAAAAAATTGTCGAAAGTCAACGGTATCTTGTAGCCAGTTGAACTGTAGCACTGTGTTATACTACAATTAAATGGCCTTTAAAAGTACATACCTAACATTATTCTAATAATTTTTTTTCGGAATTTTTAGAAAAATGTTTATAGTGCATCGAAATTTTGGGAATTTTTTTTTTTGGTATGCTCGACAATATTTTTATATAGAAGAGAATGCTTAGCACCGTGAACAAAAAATTGTCGAAAGTCAACGGTATCTTGTAGCCAGTTGAACCTGCACTGTGTTATACTACAATTAAATGACCTTTAAAATGACATACCTAACATTATTCTAATAATTTTTTTTCGGAATTTTTAGAAAAATGTTTATAGTGCATCGAAATTTTGGGAATTTTTTTTTGGTATGCTCGACAATATTTTTATATAGAAGAGAATGCTTAGCACCGTGAACAAAAAATTGTCGAAAGTCAACGGTGTCTTGTAGCCAGTTGAACGTGCACTGTGTTATACTACAATTAAATGGCCAACATTATTCTAATAAATAATAAATATTAAAAATAAATGAATAAATAGAGTCAAAACTCGTCAAAATATAGTACGAATATTATTTTGGGGACAACTGTATGTATTTACATATAATCATGTATGTATGTAATCTTGACGAAAGCTACTTAGCAACTATTCATGGATGCATGTATGTATCTGTGTTGCGAGTGGTGTATAGAAACAAGGGCAACAACAATGACAGGTGGTGCTGTGTAGGTGGTATTTATCCGGCGTGAGCTACGCAAATGCTGCGTGGGTACGGGGAAACTCTTGGATTCGATGAGATGTCGAGAAGTAGTAGAGCAAAAAATATATATATATATATATTGCGCGCAACTTGCAGTCGTCGCCAAGACTGCCCACACTAGATACATGTAAGCAATTCATTCATTCATGGATTGCGGTAGACGACGCACTCACCCAGAGACTCATTCATTCACTTCTGCAGTCAGACCATCAATATGCAATTCACATAGCTGCTGCTGGTTAAGAGCGACTGTAACAGCCGTTAGACGTGGGTGGCTACTTCCGTAGCAGCGCAGTCGATACTGGTTATTAACACTGATAAAGCGGCGGCGAATAAAAAATGATTCTTTGACGAATTCTAATTTATCCGACTTTCGAATAAATTTTTGAAAATAAGATAATTTTTCATCGGTAATCAGTTGCAGAATGTCTAATTGGAATAAGTACATAACATTTGACATACATATGTACATATATAGTTACCGTGTTAAAAGATAACATTTTTGTTAAATATATATATTTAAATATGTCTTCATATGTGCATATGTATGTATGTATGTATCTGCAACAAATACAAAGTGAGTGCAAATTTCACTAGTGTTACTATACCCACGCACTACCATACTATGTTTTGAGGCTTGGACAGTTATTAGGACCCCATTTATGTAAACCTTAATATGGCAAAACTACTTTAGCGAAAAGTGCCGGCGATGACTGCTTCAACGTAACTCAACTGTTGACAAACCAAATGAAAACTAGCAATAGCCACTAGTCTGCGGGGAACAGCGTTGAAATTAGAAATAGATATGGTGGGTACACTCGCATGCACGCAGTTCGCGTTTTACGGAAATCCGGCGAGAATCCAACTAAGCCACCAGCACACGAATGTCTAAATTGCACAACCGCCGCTTCAAATGCTTTTCGACTTTGGCCTTCCAAAAGTTTTAACCCGAAATGCTAAATAAGCGCTGACCACACCCAAATCCCGCAAAGCACATAAGTGTATATGTATGTATGTATATATGTGTGGTGCATACATACGTAAGTAAGTAAGTGCTACTATATACACGCATAGTTACCTCGCGATTCCTACGTACGTACATAAATAGCGGGGGAGGTGAATGGAGCGACTAACAGGCGTCTAATTAATCTAACTCAAATTGTGTCGGAGTGCAATTAATTCGTTTTATTACTTTTTATTACGTTTTATCTACATACGTTTTTACTCTGGTTCCGATTGAAATAGTCGATGCGCCTGCGTAAACTTAGATACATACATATATGTATATGTACATGTGTGTACATTAGACTGATTCAAAAATATCTACTAACTTTTTTTTTTTAATAGCCTCCTCTTCAATTCCTCCCGGGGGGGGAGGGTGTCAAAAGATGGCAGTTAAAAGCGCATCGCAGTTTTATATTCCATGTAAATTAGTTAGAAAAAAATTGTTTTCTTCTTTGGAATTTATCTTCTCGGCTATAAATTATCGAACTAAAAAATGCGATACACATTTTTGTATGAAATTAGATGCTCTACAAAAAACGTCTTCTATCATTTTTTTATAAACCCAGTGGTTTCACGATTATTCAAATTTAAACTTGAATTTATGTCATTATTACAGTTTTTACTCCTATTTTATGTTGAATAATAATTTTTGTAGAGCGTCTAATTTCCTACAAAAATATGTATCGGCTTTCTTAGTTCGACAATTTATAGCCAAAAAAAAACAAATTCCAAAGATGAAAAAAATGTGTTCTAAATAATTTATAGGGAAAATAGAAATCCCCGATGCGCGACATTTTAAGCTTAATATTAAGGGTTGCGCTATGAACAGGCATCCCCCCGGAGGTATTGTAGAGGGGGCTATTAAAAATAGAAGTTAGTCGATTTTTTTTTGAATCAGTCTAATGCATATGTATGTTTAGTGAGCTTCATTTTTCATTTGCCTAAAGTCGTAGGCTGATTTTCATATCCATACATACATACATATGTACACAAACTCGCATAATATATGTAATATATTTAAGCATGCATTTTCCATACATATGTACATATGTATATGTATGTGTGCGGTTACTTTCATTATTTTTACATTAATTTTTCTAAACTTTGAAACTCAATTCAACTCGCCTTTGCTTGCTCTCACGAATGAGTTTTTCATGCAGTTGCGCGCTATTTTTATGTTTTATCAAAATTTTTGCAGTTATTCATTTCTGTTGAAATGGGCTTCCGCAGCGGGGGTCTGCGGCTTCACAATTTCTTTTAGCGAATGGGGAATAATGATTTTCGACCATGTTGGAAACTTAGTCGAATTCGACTTGATTTGCCCAATGTAGACTTTTGAACATGCTATCGGTAAAACATATGCAAATACGTACTATGTAAAACGAAATTGATTTAAATATTCTCGAATACTTGCACTGATTTGGTTTGTTGTTCTTTCCTCTACTTTCTTGTTGCCTTTGACTTTTGCCAAAATTTGCTTTATTTTATTTTTTTTTTTTCAAATTTTAATTTGCGGTTTTAAGCTGTCCGTTTTAATTTGTGGTTTAATTCGAGTCTCAAATTAAAATAATTGAAAGTCAACCAAGCATTGTCAACGACAACACACCTTTATACCAATGGGCTATATCTACATACACACATGTACATATGTATGTATATTTATGCATTCACGTAAATAGAAAGCCTTAAAGCTTCACACGTTGTCAGAATACAATTAAATTAAGATTTGCGTTGCTTAAAGCACTGTCTTTTGAACTAAACGTCGGCTTGAAAATCTAGTTTTTAAAGTAAATCTTTTTAAAAAATATACTTTTAAGTACATACATATATATCTTTACTTGAATATGGTAAGGCCCTTTCTAAAACGTTTGCTTCTTTATAAAGTAGTTATAAGAGATTTCTCTATAAAAATTAAAATTTTTCGGTTGAGATTTTTTTCATACATTAGTTTTCATTAACACAGAAAGTAATATTTTGCTGTGTGAATATGCATCGACTTTTGTACAAAGCAGAATTTCGAAAGAAAATGATTAACGGCCTTTCTATAGCATTTTCAGTTTAAATGAAACTTTTTTCAAATTAAATTAAACCATTTTCAAACAAAGCGAAACCTTTTTCAAATTAAATGATACCTTTTTCAGATTCAATGAAACTTTTTTCAAATTAAATGAAACATTCTTAAAAGGAAGTTTTTTTTAATTTCAATAAAGTTTCATTGAATCTGAAAAAGGTTTCATTTAATTAAAAAAAGGTTTCGCTTTATCTGAAAAAGGTTTCATCTAATTTGAAAATGGTTTCACTTAATTTGAAAATGGTTTCATTTAAACTGAAAATGCTATATTAATTAAGGTATGTACATATGTATATATATTATAGTGTATCATTGCTTTTATATCGCTTGGGAACCGTTTAGTTCTTCAATAAAAAAAGAAAATTTAAGTTTGAGGGTAGAGCATGACGTGGGTCGGACAAATCTCTGTTCGCCGATTTTCTGAAACTTTTATTTTGAAAAAGGGTTACTCGTCTCAAAACTTTGGCAACGAATAGAAGAAACCAATCGCAAAGTGAACAACGTCTGAATATTTCCTATGTTCCATAAATAATCTCTAGTGCTGAATTAATTATCAATCTACAAGCATAAATACGTAAATACATACTATATATCTACATATGTATATAGGTAATACATTATATATGTTTGTATGTATGTATGTATGTAGTATGTTTGTGCGTTTTCAATAAAAGTTTGAAGCTTGAATATCTCCGAATATTTTCGACAAAACGTGAAGAGTATGTGTGTTTGAAAACAAAAGTCTACAGTCTGATATATGTATGTATATGTACATAAATACATACGCAATGGCTTGTAATTACCGCTTTAAGCTTGACGCGACACACATATGTATCTACGTATGTATAATCATTTTAATCCAGACAGTGCCGATTTGTTGAAATTACTAAAATATAAATNGTACGTATGTATAATCATTTTAATCCAGACGGTGCCGATTTGTTGAAATTACTAAAATATAAATAAACAAAAACAAGCCAGATGTTTGTGTTGTGTTATTATAGAAAAAAACAAAGCCAAAATTTTGTATGATAAATGGATCCAGTGATGATTAACTTCCTGAAACAAGCTTTGTCTACGCAGACTTGGCATTAATTTATAAATATTCTGGTTATGGAAATATTTTTTTTTGTTTGTGAAAAATTTCATATTTTTACTTAACTGGTGTGTGTATGTGTTCATGCAAAACAATATCGCTGATAATTGTTATTTAAATACCATAAAAGATATATATATATATATATTAATATACATATATATTTATATATAGATAAATTAACCGCAAAACAGATAGAAGTAACCGAAATTGTTGTTTTTAGACGACTAAAAAATGTTAGACTCCAAAAACTCGTTCGCGTTCACAATAGGCGAATAGTCACATAGAAAATTTTATATGTAGGAATTAATACCAAAGCTAGTCCTTGCAAAGATTGAGATGATGAAGTTACATATTTTGCGACATAATTTTGAAAATATTTTTATTTCTCAAACATAACACAATTTTTCGAAAACTTTCTACGAGTAAACAAAGCATTTTTTTGAATATGTAATATATGCCAATAGCCTTAGTAGCTAGTACTTTTTTTGTAATAGAATTATTTATAGTTATATTTCATTCAAAAAATAAATAAATAAATAAAAATGTTCATACGTGATTTTCTGGTTTGTCCATTTATCAACAAATTTGTGAGAGATGTCGCGCTTTGAGATTAATACATAATAAATGTATGAATTTACATAAAATAAAAATACATTATTTGTCAGATTTGAATAAATAATGCCACAGTTATCCCAGAAGACAAAAACAAAACATACGTAGATACAGACATATTTATCTATGTACTTGCTTAGGTACATACATACATACATATGTATGTAGGTACAAGTATCGCTGGTTTGCTGAAAGAATGCTACAAGACAAAAAAAAAATCAAAAATTCTAGATAAACCGATTTAAGGTTTTGTGTTTGTAATTGCGCTTTACTTTGGTTTCTTACTTTGACCAAAGTATGATTGTTTTCTTAGAATATTTGCTGAACAAATTGGAAAATTGGAGTAAAGTTGTAAGAATGACATATTTCCTGCTTATGAAACATTATTGACAGATATGCATAGTTATGAATTTTTCCCTCAAAATATTAGAAGGGCTGACGTCGCCTTCTGCATATTTAATTCGATGAAAACTTTGAAACAGGGAGTTTTTCAGAAATCTTCAAATTGTCTCTTGGCTTCTCGAATATGCTTTTAAATTTATATTTCATATAACCTTTTAAATGCCTATACAAATAGGCGTATGTATGTTTAATATTGCCTAGCTCTAAATTGAGCTAACTCAAAATTCAGACCGGGAAATATAACTACTTGTGGATCGTACAGATTCAACGCAATTAATACAAAACCAGGCGTAACAGTAGTTTTTTTGAAAGTGTATATAATTATGAAGAAAAAAATATTTGCATGGAAAAAAATCATCTAAATTTTTTTTTTTTTTTTGAGTTGATCGCACTTTAGAAAAGACATTTTAGTAAGTTTTGGCTGTTTTTCTTTGTTTAAGAAATGTTAATTGTAATTTTTTGAAAATATAGCTTACTTTGATACTATCTAAAAAAAAACCATTTAAATCACAATTTCGATCTTTGTAGAACATTTATAAAACTTTGACGAAAGTTTTAAAATATAATTTATTTTACAATTCCGGTGGAAAGACGGCAACTTTTTTTGCTGAAGCACCCTAATGTACATATTAAAATCTTTCTACAAATATGTTTCAATTAAAAATATGTTTGCATACGGCCAAGTACACATGTATGTATGTATTCCTTTGCGTGTAAAACTTGAAACTTATCATAACAAATGCCCTTAACTCATTTAATATTTGACAATAAATAATGTTTGCATATATACATACATACTTCAATTTGAATGAAATAATAAATATAGAAATAATACAAAGCTCCATGGAATTTAAATTTTGCCAGCTTATGTTCATATACACAACAAAAAACCAAACACTTAATCCACAAATAAAAACTTATGAATACGAATCAATACGTTGCGCTTTTATTTTATTTGTATATTTGTATTTACATATATTTGCAATAAATTACCTATTACACATCCATACATATACATACTTATGTACATACCCTGTGGGGAAAATCTCTAGTTCTGAACTGGTGCGCCTGTAGTACATTTAGAGCCAGTACTGGTTCGCGATAAATTTCTTTTGCATGCAAACAACTGGCGAATTTAACATGGCGATGTCCTACGAAGTGTCAATTGCCCCCCGCTGCATCCCTTTTTCGATAGTTCCGAACTAGTTCTAAATTCGACAGATAAGATCTAGTTCGTTCTGTGTCCCTTTTTCTATAATTCCGAACCAGTTCTAAATTCGTCACATTAGATATAGATTTCTAATGAAAAAAGAGAAATAAAATAGTTTTTTTATGAGTGCCACATTTCGCTGATTTTGAACTGGTGGGGACCTACTTACTATCGGACTGGTTCGTTTTTGGCGATAAAGATCTTGTACGGAACTACAAATTTTATGCACCAGTCCGCGGTTTCCCTGCAGGGTATGTAGTATACATACGTACATACATATGCGTAAGGCGGCTGCAATATGTACCGCGAGTAGCTTAACGGCATACCGATTTTAGTCGTTGTATTTAATTGTAATTATTAGTTTTCGGCATTAATTCATTGTAATGCTAATTGATGCGGACTGTTGCGTCGTGCATATCAACTACGATTGATTCATACATTATGCAGGTATGTATGTGTGGCTATATGCGATCTTTAATTCAAAGATTTGAAAGATCAGTTAAATTGAGTCATTAATTGAGGTATTCGAAAAACAAACAGCTTACAAAAGCGTTAAACTTTGCAAAAAAGTGTAAAATAAATCTAATCAATCAAATTCAATTGGAACGCACCGACCACTTAAGCTGACACTTTGTAAAGAAGAAATGTGTATTTAAATAAACAGCATTTGCACACATACAAGTCTAACTTTTTTTTTTTAATATTTGCACCTTACATGCATACAAGCTGTGACAACTAAATGCACTTTGGTCGAAATGTGATTTAACAAGATTGCGCTGGCATCGCAAGCAGATTTGTGTCACTTTGGCAATCGGACAAACAATATCAACACCAACAACATGTAATGTAAGAGAACCACAGCAATTAAATGTCAATCGTTGTCTTAAATAGTGTGACTAGGAGCTGAGCAAAGTCTGTTGTTAAAAGGAAAAAAAAACCAAACGGAATTTCATTCATGCATTCATCACATTGCTTTCAATTATATTGAATGAGTACAGACTCGGCGAATTTACAAATATCGCTTTTACTTTCTTATTTTGCTGTTGAATGAATGTTCAATTATAAGGAGTGCCACACTTTCTCGCACTACGGATACCCGTGCCGTGAACTACAATTGCTCGTACAGCGGTTGCATGCAAAGTCATGAAAAAAAAAAAAAATGTTTTTAAACTACAGATCGCATACGCGACTGCAACGACAACACTTATCGAAATGCAAAACTCTGTCATTGCCAATTTCACGAGTACCAAGACCAAGTAAACTGCCACTCGGACAACGGCTCTCCGTTGCAAATGATAGAACTCGAAAATTAAAAAAAAAAAAATGTTTTGCTTTTTTTATACATATATGTACATTAGGGTGGGTCAATTAGTAGGTCAATTAAAAAAGTTGATTCATATCCTTGCGATTCTGGTACTATGGACCATAACAAACATTTTCGCCCAAGGAACCATACCTCTAAAATCATTTTCGAGCCTGCCAAAATTTTTTGGTAGATATTTTCAAAAATACCAAATAAACGACCTCTTAGATGCATTTCAAAGACAAAAAAATATTATTGAAAATGTGTATACGGGGGTTTTTTGGGTCAGAGAATCCATTTTTCGCATTAATTTTTAATTTTGATCGCAAAAAAATAAAAAAAATAAAAAAAAATAAAAATAAAAAAATAAAGCAAAATAAAGAAATAAATATTTTTCCATTATTTTAAATTATTAGAAAGTCAAAGATTTGACTATTTGAGCAATAAGTTCGTCAATTTCCCCCAAAAAAAGTGAAAAATCCAAAAAATTGTTCAAAAACGCACTCTGGTGGCGATCAAAATTAAAAATTAATGCGAAAAATGGATTCTCTGACCCAAAAAACCCCCGTATACACATTTTCAATAATATTTTTTTGTCTTTGAAATGCATCTAAGAGGTCGTTTATTTGGTATTTTTGAAAATATCTACCAAAAAATTTTGGCAGGCTCGAAAATGATTTTAGAGGTATGGTTCCTTGGGCGTAAATGTTTGTTATGGTCCATAGTACCAGAATCGCAAGGATATGAATCAACTTTTTTAATTGACCCACCCTAATGTACATATATGTAAATGCATACTAAATGTGTATAGAAAACTGTGCTCATTTTTGGCACACATTCATAAAGGTCTGCGCCAGGTCAAATTCTGCCTCAATTGATTACGGCGAAGCGCAGCAATGGCATGCAAGTAATTCCAACAACACGGGATAGGTTTGGCAGCCGAAGGAGGTGAGCTTGCTGCGCTATGTTCCAATTAAGCAGTCTTTCGGCGCTGAGTGAAATGTATGTATATGAAATCGTACATACATACATATCGCTCATTTACTAAAAGACTTTCATAACTCAGGAAACCAAAACAAAAAAATCGAGCAAAATGGCTCATACGTTTTGAATTTGCAAGATCGACCTATCTCGGCAGCCAGTTCGAAAACGTTTTCTCTCAAACAATTTTTCAACAACGCATTATTTCAGAATTTTATTGAAAAACAGCCTATCTCAGAATTTCAAAAACGCCCTATCTCAGCACATTTTCAATGTTATTTCGCTCAAAAGTCACATTAAGCTATTTTAAAGATTTGATTTTAAAAAGTCAGAGTTCGTTTGCAATTAGTTGATGAGTAACGCTTACTTGGGGCAAAATTTCTTTTAACATGTTGAATATAAACACAGAAATATTATAGAGTGTTTAGTGGGACCTGCTTTGTTATAAAAAAATGCGCCTAAAAAAAAAATATATATATTTTCCATATACACATGTATATTTATATCTCCATGTGTATGAACATATATATATACATATACAGGTTTATTTTATGGCCTAAATACAGCAAAAACATCAAACGAAAATTTGCATTAAAAAATTAAAAATGCACTCAACGACTAACACAATGTTGCTCTTTGTTTCTCGTTGTTGTCATTTTTATTATTGCTGCTGTTTTTGCAATTGTTCATATTCCCAATTCGATGTGGTTACTAGCTAGCGGTACTGCTTTGAGTGTGCCGTTGCAGCTGAATTTAAATTTTACTAGCATTTCGTCTAATTACGCTCATGCATATGTGTTTTCCCATGCGCACACATTTGTACATACTACATATGTATGTATGTATATGCATACATACATACACACAGAGAGAAAACACATCATGCAAACGGAGGTGGGGTGCACTCAAACTTTTATTACGATAATGCTGTAAAAATGCAAGTGGGAAAAAATAACGAGAAAGAAAGAAATGAAGCGGGGGTGGAAATATACAGAAAATTATAGTTAATTCAATGTCAAAGGATGCATGAAAGCTCTATGAATTTTATGGCTGACGAATGCAGCAGCGACAATAGTGAACTGCAACGGCATGAGCAATAGCTTTGGCGGAAACGCCGCCGGTGCTTGCTGCTGCTGCAGCTGCAGCTGTTGTTGCGCAATGTCGAAGCGTTGCTCTAGCGCATCGGTGTACATGGCGGCATGCGTTGCGTCAGTGCAACAATGTCATCGGTAAACGTGTCTCACGTAGCTATGCGCTCGTGGCAAAGGTGATGGCAGTCATAAAAAAGAAACTATAAATGTAGCCATAAATCTCACAAAATGTTCTTACTATAGTTGGGGGGGCAGGGGGCAAAGGAGAGAAACATGGGTGGGATCCTAAAATGCAGTGGTAGTTAATGATAATGACTAGATCGAAAATCAAATATCATTTAAGTAAAATAAAGTAGTAAAAAACATTAAAAAAAATTAGAAAAATTGTTGCAATAATAAATACATACATATGTATATGAATATGTATGTAAGTACATGCATTCGGCGAATTATTTGGAAATTAGTCTAGTACACTAAGTAAAAAATTTGCTTACAGTTATTTCACTTGAAGCTGTTCTAAACTAAGTTTAACGAAATTTTTCGTGGTTGTCAAAAATTAAACAATAATCAGCATAAGAAAATTAATTTTTATTAATTATGAAAATAGCCTAAGTCAAAATATTCATAAATTTTCTTTGTTTAGCTGCGGTAATCAGCCAGAAACGATATGAATAAGTTTGTAATCCTTTACCTGAGCCGTGAATTAGGTTAAAAAAATACTAGATCATGTCATTTGAAGCTTAAATTGAACGCGTGGGCATTCTTAGCTTTTTCCGGTGAAAATGTAATTTATTCATTTTATACCTACTCTCAAATTTTTTATTCTCAAAATCACCTCGTAAGCTGTTCTAGAACACTGTACTTAATGCTACTGCCTTTCAGGGACTTTTGCAATTTCAAAGCTTGCGACTATTTCGCAACAACAATGAAATATTATGATTCTAAATTGCTATTACTATTTTAATTTTGGCGCAAAAGTGATCTAAATACTAAATTAACCAATTAATGTATTAAACTCTTCAAGATCGTCGATTCTCCATCCACAGCGCAAAGTTGCCATGGCGTATACATAACAACAAGTTGCGTATACGTTGGCGTGTACTTAAAGACGCTAACCTCTTGCCCACGAAATCAATCAAAGCCAATTATTATTACGCCATCAATGAATACCAAGCTAACAAACACGAATCTAGTCAAAATGTAAATATGTAAATGCATTTTGCATGCACAAAATCTACACATCGGTATACATACATACATATGTATGTGTTCATGCAAACACGGTAATATTTGTTCTTACTATTTTTTTGTGTGATATTTTGATGTTCTCACCGATTTTATAAAACCAAGAGGGTTATGCTTTCTATCGCTTTGAAATTATACGCCAACTTTTCTCATAAGTTTGCCATCACAAAATATGTAGCTTTATTTATCAAATAATTTTACATTTTTGCTGGATTCATATTATAAACAAAAAATACATTTTTCTGTTTATGAAATATCGCATACACACGCGCGTGCGTTAATGTAGCATTATCGAAGAAAGACTACAACAGCCATCTTCGTAAAAAGTTTGTAGCTCTTAGTTTATTTGCAAAAACTTCGTGATAGTCACATTTTTATTTTCAGCCATTTTGTAATTTGTTTCTTACATATATTCCTTAGCAATTTCGCGTTTTCTCCATTTCGGTATGTCCTTATTTTCTCATTTTCCATTGCGTATACTTTTGTGCTTATTCCGCGCGCCATAGCTTGACATTCGGGCGGCAAAGGGACGGGTGCTCGAGACTTTAAGACGCCATTGCCATGAACTCGAAACGAACAGAGCGAGCATACAAATGTTGGTGCGTATATATACATACTATGTACATACATACGTACTATGTGCATATAGATATTTATGTAAATATATGTACATGTATGCATGCACCCTCGAAATCAAAAGGCAATGATTTATGGAATGGAAAAAATAAAAATAAAAAATCATACAATCAATACACAGAGAAGAAAATCAAACGCCAGAAACGAAAAATAGATGAAGTTAAATCTTAGAATTAGTTATTACAAGGAGTGTGACTTCTTTGTTAAACTTTTGCCAAGGTAGGATAAAATTCGTTGAAGTCAGTGGATCTGCCTAATTTTAGAATAGATTACATTGGCCTTGTTCTCAAATTACAACAGTGACGTGTTAAAGACATACACACACAAAATAATCGCCTTGTTTAGTCGGCTAAAAAGAAGGAAGCCATAAATTATACATTTGTTTTTTTTTTAATTTTGTTCGCTGGGGCATTTCACACACAACAATTAAAAGTTAAATAAATGGATTATACTGAGCTCTAAGCTGGAACACGCCGAATAAACTTTTGAAACGTACTTAAATGTCCATTGTATTTGCGTATTAGTGTGCGTAAATGGGAGTGCGTTAAAATTTATTTCATTACATACATTTTTACAAATGAAAATACATACATATGTATGTATGTGTGTGCATATAAATTTACATATGTATATATATATATTAAATATATCAGAGCTTATGTGTTTCCAAGTATTTCCTTGCGTTTAGTGTGTCAAGGCCAAAATAGGAAGCGAGTTTCTGCAGATGCATGTATGTATGTACATATGTACATATGCACACCGATATACGAGTGTATACATACTTTTAAATAAGTAAGTTTGCATGGAAACGAAGCCATTTAGAATGTGAAAGTCAACGACAGCTGGCTCATAATTATAGCACAAATCGTACAATATCAACATTTATCAGCCGCACTGGAAAAATATATATGTATAGTATGTAAGAATGTACATACCTGTATTAGAACTTATCAAAAGTGAACTTAGCACGCAACCTGCCCATAATTTATGTTGCATAGGCCATAAAGGATAATAAGGAGTGCTTCGTCTAAACACAATTCTAACTGTTTCGTGAGGGAGTGTCAGTCGCTAGCTCTACAGTCTTTTTTTACCTTGACAATCTGGAGAGAAATAATGTACACAAACTCTTATAAATTATGTAAAACCAAATTATGCTGAGTGAAAATGTTATACACACAGACTAAATATAAGAGTACCTACCATGAAAATATCTGGACATATATATGTATGTAAATATATGGAGACATGTACATACATAGAAGTAATAATTAAATATAATTTTTTTCGACCATTAAAAGTGTTATCTTATATCCAAGCATTAACAGCAA
>NW_016166351.1:22168-24593 GCF_001687245.7 Rhagoletis zephyria | reverse complement strand
CAAATGCAACTAAAAGTAATGATCCTGCAAATTATACAAATTACCGTTGCTTTAGAATGTTCTTTATCGCATTTGCGTTCATATAACGAATAAACACACTTTTTTTATGGGGAAGAAAACCGCAACATTTTCGGAAAAAAATTTTAAACGAAAATGAGTGGGCTACAAAGCTGCACAATCAATAATCGAGTTATCGTGTGCACAGACGGACGGACAGACAGTCACCGCTTAATCGATTTCTCTTTTCATTCTGAGCATTTATGTATACATTTGTCTATATCTATCTCGTTTTATTTTGCCTCTTACGAATAGCCGTTATGTGAACAAAGTTATCATACCCTCGCACTCGGATATAAAAATCTATAGTTCTTCAAGTTTTTAAGTGAAGGGGTTTTTAGATAACTACATACACGCGCTTCTCATTTGTCAGGCATACAATTTTCAAGTCAAGTCAAGTCTAAGTCTTGCATAACTGAGCTTTAACCCAGCTTTTACGATATTTCAAATGGCACATAAAATAAAAGAGAAAAAGCAAGTTTGTTAACCCTCTAGTAGGCAGAACCGCCTCCAGACGGTCGTTAACTAAACACCTTTTTAGTGCACCTATAATAATTTTATTCTATATTCGTAAGGCACGATCTTTAGACAAAAATCGTACCCTTACGGCGAAGTAAATTTTAATCCGTTATGTCAACCCGTTTTATTTTAATCGGCAGTTGAATTACAGATTTTGAAAACACGGTTAAAATTAATTATTTCTTGCTTTTTAATAATTTCGTGATTAAAGAAATTTTTTCTTTTGAAAAATTTTGTATACAAAAAAATTCAGTGGGTTTCGTAGTCAAAAGCACAGTATTTTGATATAAGTTTTATAATTGTGTGACTATCCGAAATGAAGAAAATTGCTTTCGAACACAGACCGTCTACAGACCGGCTTGCCGACATATAAAAACCCAGTTTGCATTCTTGACCGTCAACATTGTGTGATCGAAATGGACATCACTTTTAGATTTCTCGTGCTAAATTTACCCATTCCTGAATTTTTCAACTCATAAAAAAATTGGGCTACTAGAGGGTTAAAGAGTTTCCAATGAGCAAAAAAAAAAAATTTTTATTATTTACGTAAAGTACCGAAAATTTCTTCTTCGTAGCAGTCGATACTTTAAGCAGAGAACGCTTTAAGCGATTGTTTTTATGAACTATCGATAGACTATTAATGCCGGAACAATCGATATTATCGATAGACTATCGAGGTTTATCATGCCGCAATGAACGCCAAGGAAACAATTTTGTACTGCTTTTTTACTCGTGAAAATTGCTGTGGATTTTATATATCGTCGATATTTTTGCAAAACCGCCCATCGACTAATTGCAAAACCGCCTATCTGACGGCACTCAAATTTTAAAGAAGAGCGAAAAAACAGCTTTTCTTTGAAGGCATTGCCTTGGTAGGCGGCATTTTCTCCAGCTATTATTTTACAAATCTGTTGTTTTAATAAGGATTTTTCGATTTTTATGCATAAATTTCGATGCCTGGATTTCAGGGTTACCAAATCTCATTTTCGCCACAACTGCGATTTAGACGGTTTTGCAACTGGTCGATGGGTAGTTTTGCAAAAACATCGACCATATGTACGTATTTAGTTTTAAAACATATGTTATTTAAACTCGAATTTGGACGACACAAAATAAATATTAAACCAGCTGATGGTCAACGCGCGAAAAAAGACCGGGGTTGGCCATGTTTTCGCTTCCCCTTGCAGCTAGGGCTAAATGCAGTGGGGCGGCTCGCCTAAAACGATCTATCCGCAATAGCTCTGATCCAATACTATTCTTGTAAAATCCTGTAAAAATGTCAAATAGCACAAAATTACTCTCTGAAGTGAGAGTAAAAAGTGAGAAACAACAAAAAGCACGGGAACAAAAAAAGCATTTTTCCTGTTAAAACGTCAACCAGTGATCGCTTGCCACTTTTTATGATTTTACCCGTAGAAAAAGTTCGGGTAAAATCTTGCAACTTCATTCTCTACACAACTCTCCGAAAATCGCACTCACTTACAGGATTTTGGAAGAATTTGGTGTACGGGATCATTTTTCCTGTAACTTCCTGCAAGTTTGTGTAAAAACCTATAAGTTCATGGAGTACTGCATCAGAGCTATTGCTTCGTGCATTTTCATATAGTACATCATCTTATCTGTCAAAGCGAATCTGTCACGCGAGGCGAAGCATGCGTTTTATCTGTCATCAGCTTTAACTTTGTTTTTGACAGCACGTTGCCAACTAGTTTACATTGTGTGGAATTGCCATAAGCAAGAAATGCGCTAGCGGAAATTACCCAGAATGCGCTAGCGCTGAATCGGTTTGGGACTTTTGTGCATAGTACTGAACCGGTTTGGGACATTTTTCTCTTTCGGTTTAAGAATA
>NW_016166351.1:0-19224 GCF_001687245.7 Rhagoletis zephyria | reverse complement strand
TATGTACGTACATATGAATTATTTTCGCATTTCATTTAAGGGCTTGCAACTGTTGCCTGTGCACATCTCTACTCTAAGCTCCTATTCTTACAGCATAAATCATTTAAGCCTAACTATCGACTTCCTGTGTTCAATTATCTTGGCAAATGTAAAGCATATAGTATGTACATATGTAAGTAAGCTTATACCCATTTGCACATACCGTATAACTATTTGTTTTTGTGCATTACTGTATATTATTTACTTACTTATACATATGTATATGTATATGTATGTATGTTTTAGTTGTGCTATAGAAGGCATCTGATTATGCTTTACATATTTATCATCAATTAAGTATAGGCCGGTCTTCATTTCGGTTATAGCGCTTCCATATGCCTTCAAATCGTGAGCTGCTGAGCGTTCCATCATTAGGCTACGTCGTTGTCAATTTACGGGCACATCATTCTGACCTAAGTGGTGCCCCTTTTCATTCCCCCCCGCGCAGAGTGGCTTCATTCACTCATTGCTAAATGAAATTGTCCCATTTTTTTATGAATACTTCTGCATGCATGTAAATATGTATTGATGTACATATGTATGTACATGTGTATGCATGTCTTTTTGTATAACTTGTATGCCTCCTGCGCAGCCATTGGCCAGCATATTGTTGGCAGCAATTTGTTTGTTCATCTGTTGCTTCTGTTGCTGGCAATTGTGCTTACAGTTTTGCTTTCGGTTGGCGTTGATTGTGGGCTCGCTGGGCATCCCATTGCTCGCTCTTTCCTTGTTCCATCATGCATACAGGCAACAACGGCCACTGCCGCGTCTGTACAAAGCATATGAGTAAATAAGCGCAATTCTGTTGATGAAATGAAATGAAAATTTACTTCAATTAAAGCCCATTTGAATGCGACGGCCAGTTATCATCGGGGTATCACGGGGAGAAAAACTGCACCGAGCGGCAATGACAAGTCGTGCAGGGAATTAAAAAGCCGCGCTTCGTTGACGAGGATGGTGTGCGGAGGGAATAAAATGGGCACAAAAAACGCGAGCGCTTATGTGTCACTAATAAATATGGAGGGAGACTGCGAAGGGTACAATATGAAATACTTGCGATCAGCAATCTTTCGAGTTGTTCAAAAAAAAAAAAAACTGCGACAAAGCCCGTTTAACATTTATGACGAACGACATGCGACGGCCGCTATGGTGTAGTGGTTAGCAGTGCGCACTACCATTCCGCAGGGCCTGGGTTGGAGCCCAATTTCCGACCAATATCAAAAACAAAAGAAAATAAAAAGTTTTTCTAAAGCGGTCGCCCCTCGCGCCTCGCAATGGCAAACCTCAGAGTGTATTACTTAGCTTGTTTATACGACACTAAATACGTTTCGGATTGATTGTGGCGGTGGCACGCTAAAAAAGACCCGATGCGTGTTAAGTGTAGGTCCCTCCCCGTTTGTGTGGCAACATCAAGGCGCACGCCACAAATTGGAGGAGCAGCTTGGCTAAACACTAACACATTGTGTTTGCCAATCTATTTAGTTGAATAAAATAGAACTCGAACTTGGTGTTATTCTAACTGTGTCGATACAGTTGCATTTTTTCCAAAGTCTGTCTCGGATTTGCAAATAGAGATCCGGAATGGCCGATTACATTCTTTGCCTATTTATTTAGTTGGCATTTTTTGTAATAAAAGAAAATCTTTCAATAATAATAATAACAGAAAGACACTTACACAAACGTTAGTGTTAGGCCGAGCTTCTCCTCCGATTTGTGGCGTGCGCCTTGATGTTGTCACACGAAGGGAGGCAGCTGTTTTTCATGGCAGAAATACACTCGGAGGTTTGCCATTGCCTGCCGAGGGGCGACCGCTGTTAAAAAAAAATAATTTTTCTGTATTTTTTACGATGTTTCGCGCACTGCTTACCACTACACCACAGCGGCCGCCGATTTTCGTTAATAGCGTTTATATACTTACGGATTGTGAGTCTGCCAGTTTTTTAGTTAACTCTGGTGAGTATAAAATTAATTTGTGATTTTTCGGCACATTTGGAACGCCGTTCTGCTTTAAATAAATTAAATATCCTGATTTGTTGGTAGCTTGTTGCTTTTACAGCTGCGATCGCTTCTACAATAAAACTTTACACTTTCAAAAAAAACAAAATACCTTTTGATATTAGATTAAAAAGTTAAACAAAGAAATCAAATTTAACAACTAACAAGTAATTTTTAGCACAAAAAAACCGACTTCAACTCCCATATAAAAAAAATATATATATATATATCTCATGATGCACTGATCGGATCTCAACCCGATTAGTATGGGACCCCCTCTGAGACACTACCTTTCCGATGCAAAAAGAATTATCGAAATCGGTTGACGTGGTCCAAAGTTATGCGGTAACATACATAAAAAAAAAAAAAAAAAATTCCGACGAACTGATAACCTCCTCCTTTTTTGGAAGTCGGTTAAAAATGTAAGCATCCAAACAAGTTTTAAAAACAGCTTATTTTTTTTTTGATAGAATAAAGCCTAATCACACGACTGCCCTAATGCGCGATTTATTGCTTTACATTCAGTTGCAGCAATCGTATGATTCCAGCTTAACACTTTTTTAATAAAATTCTCATAATTTATAATATATGTAAAAATAAAAAACCAGTATTTCCAAAATTGGTTAAGGTATAAGTCAAAACCTTTTGAGGGCCAATTATAGTCCTGAGCAAAAAAATGCATGCTACTTGCTTGTATATATTGTTTTTGATGCTGCTGATTTTGAATTTGATATCAAAAATTCTAAAACCAAAATGGCGGACTAAATTTAAATTATTGAATCGGTCATTACATAATTATCATTTATAATCTGCGACATCAAAACCCCCAACGTATTAATTTTTATAAATATTTTTAAGTTTAGTCCGCCATAATGGATTCACCATCTTGGTTTTGGAAATTTTGATTTCAAATTCGGAATCAGCGTCGTAAAACCCCCAGTCCGCCATTTTAAAAAAAATTTTAAAATGAGAGAAAATCGACATTGTCTCAAGCAAGGTTTCCGCTTTGAGAGAATATCAATTATGTTTAAAACAATGTAGTAGATACTGTCTTGAAATTTGATTCAGAAGATAAAGTCGTCGTCAGATGCTCCTCTCTCTGGGTCCTCTATTCTTTTGATCAAACAAAGGATGCGAATTTTTTTTATTTTTAATTTTTTCCGCGTTCTCAGCACAAAATTTGTTTTTTCATCCTTCAAAAATGTACTAAGTAATCAGATTGTCGGAAAACGCAAAATGCTATTTCTGAGCTCATGTTAATCATGTTGATAACGAAGGCAGTCTTTGCTATGCAACAAACAGCAGGTTTTGATTGATGTGTGCGATATTTATGTACATACAGTGGTGGAAGAAATAATAGAAACTTTTTACTTTGACCACTTTTGGCTATATTACTAAGTTTATTCGATGTTTAATGTTTTTGTATAAAAGTCTAGCGCAATATATAACACACCATATAAATCCATATTTCAAAGTTTGTACAAAAATTATAAAAATTCAACAGATTTTTTTGAAAAATTAATAATAATTTTAAATTTAATAGCGTTAGAAAATAGCGTTGATTTTAAATAATTTATTTGGCTGGCGGTGTTGTGCATTTTTTTCCATATAAAGTATGCTCGACCATGCTTTTTATATGGAAGGAAATGCCTGGCAGCGTCAGCAAAAAAAATATCAAAAATCAACGCGATTTTCTAGCGTCTTGCGGTTTGCAGTTTTACCTACTNGATTTTTTTGAAAAATTAATAATAATTTTAAATTTAATAGCGTTAGAAAATAGCGTTGATTTTAAATAATTTATTTGGCTGGCGGTGTTGTGCATTTTTTTCCATATAAAGTATGCTCGACCATGCTTTTTATATGGAAGGAAATGCCTGGCAGCGTCAGCAAAAAAAATATCAAAAATCAACGCGATTTTCTAGCGTCTTGCGGTTTGCAGTTTTACCTACTAAAATTTAATGGGCTATAAAACTGCATATCCAAAATTTTTCAAAAAAATCTGATTGAAAAGTTTGAAATTTTTGGGGGATTTTGATTTAAAATTTGTTGAATTTTTATAATTTTTGTACAAACTTTGAAATGTGGATTTATATGGTGTGTGTTATATATTGCGCTAGACTTTTATACAAAAATATTAATCGTCGAATACACTAAGTAATATAGCCAAAACTGGTCAAAGTAAAAAGTTTCTATTATTTCTTCCACCACTGTACATACATATGTGCTCGTGCTTGTATACTGCCAAAGTTAAGTAATTGACAATAACAGATTGGTTGGAGCGAGTGGCCAACAGCATCATCACTTTTAATAATAATAGTTTCGAAGGTTAGACTACCACAGCATTCTTTTAACCGAGGTCTCTGCAATAAACTCAACTTAAATGAGTGTTTGCCGCTTGGAATTGCTGTCGTTTTATGAATAAGTTTTTGGCCCACGGCCCACTGAGCAATATCTGCTACATAACGCAAAATGTTCGGCCGTTGGCGCCCATCAAAAGTTCTCCAGTTCCGTTCTTGCCTTCTTGTTTGGTTTACGATCAGCGTTTGCGCAAGCCTTGCCAGGCATTTGTCAGTCGCGTGATTGCAAAAACACAGGTGCAGACGGTCAACAGTCATAGGGGCAGTGCACGGACTCTACCACTTTATTGGTTGGTAGATCTACCAACTTTTTCGCTATATTATATTTTCTACCAACAAAGGCTAAAATGTCTACCAATATTTCTGGATAGAAAGCAAAGAGATTTAATTTTTAATTTTTGAGCATTTGGTAGTGAGTTGGCTTTTTCAAATCAAATTGAATGCGGGAAAAAACAGCTCTAATTTTACTTCATTCGATAACGGATGCCGTGATTCGGGCCCAATTTTATGTATAGGTTTTTTATTGAATATTTTATTCACGTGAAATACATTAGTTGTGTTTCCTTGGGTTATCCAGCTCAGTATGGCGATCATTTCTCACGGAAACGATCTGGATCATTCTTATTGGGGTTTGCAGCACTAATTTTTTACTACTAGCAAGAGGAAGACAAAATTATAAAAAAATGAACTCACTAAATGCGGAAAAGTAGATTTAAACGAAATAATATTCACTAAATAAATATTTAACATAAAGCCGATTTATTTGAATCAAATTAAGAGAAACAAATGGCAGAATATCTGTTTGTGTATACATACATTCATTTGTCGTCACAGCGGATCATACATTGAACCAGATCTCGTATCAGAATCATATCGTTGTTGTTGCATTTGCGTCCATTTTTTTTTTTAATCCTGATCCCGATCATTGCCCAAGGAAACGCAGCAATTTTGGTTATTTTACTTATATAAAAATACAATTTATCCCAAGGCGAATTTATATATAAGGTGATAGCAGGAGTANGTCACAGCGGATCATACATTGAACCAGATCTCGTATCAGAATCATATCGTTGTTGTTGCATTTGCGTCCATTTTTTTTTTTAATCCTGATCCCGATCATTGCCCAAGGAAACGCAGCAATTTTGGTTATTTTACTTATATAAAAATACAATTTATCCCAAGGCGAATTTATATATAAGGTGATAGCAGGAGTACAAAAACATAAACTTCACTAACAAAATGTATGCGCAACCCCAGTGAGAATTACAACAAACACATAATTTTGAAATTAAGAACCACCGAGACGAAAGTCCAGCTGCTCTGGTAACATCATCTTTTCTGAATTCGCCATGTTTTATTATCCTATTTGAGTAAAAAGTAGCTAATATTGTTTCCTTTAGAAAATCTACCAACTTCTACCATTTTTTGTATGTAAAATCCGCCAATATTAATTTTTTCGAAGTCCGTGCACTGGATTGGGGTTATGAGCGGCGGTGCGCTGACATTCGCTGTTTTAGAACATCACTCGTGAGCGGCTGATCGGCAGTAAAAATAAATGATGATATCACGCTTTGATGTGCCTTTTACATACATATGTATATACATATGTACATTAGACTGCATCACCAAAAAAAGTTGCGGTTTTTCCGCCGGGATTACAAAATTATTATATTTTAAGACGTCCACCAAAATATTTCGTAAAAATATTAAGATTTAAGTGAGCTGGACCGATTTGAAAATAGCTCCAAAAATGGAGTTTTTTATGAATAAAAATAGTTTCTTAAAGAAATTTTTGAAAAAAGTCCCCTCAGATGCCAAATTAGATTAAGCTTAAAAATCTGCATAAAAATATTTAAAAATATTTTCAACGGAATCGAAAGAATGCGATTTTTGATGTGTTTTTTTTTTATTTTTTCAAAGATTGATTTACGAAAAACTTGAATAACTGGTCCAAAAATGTTCTGATTTAGACTTATGGGATCTCAGTAGAAAGGTATTTGTACACTGTTTTTATTTCTGGCCAAAAAACGTCATTCGTGTCCCATTTTTTTTTCTTCGAGTACCAACACATCTTAATTCAACTTTGAATGACGTTCGTTCCTCCTACCTTTCTCTTCCATCCTTTGAATGAGTTTATTAGCAAAGAAATAAAAAGGGTGAGAAAATACCTTTCCAATGACACCTGTCAAGTCTAAATCGGAAGAGTTTAGGTTCAGTTATTCAAGTTTTTCTTATACCAATCTTTGAAAAAAGTTAAAAAACAGCATCAAAAATGTCATCATTACGATTCCGTTCAAAATTTTTTAAATTTTTTTTTTTAATATTTTTCTGCAAATATTTTAAGCCTAAGCCGTTTTGTCATTTGAGGGGATTTTTTCAAAAAAAATCTTTAAGAAACTATTTTTATTCGTAAAAAACTCCATTTTTGGAGGTATTTTCAAATCGGTCCAGCTCACTTAAATCTTAATATTTTTCCGAAATATTTTGGTGGACGTCTTAAATACAACAGATTTTTTAATTCCAGTGGAAAAATAGTACCGATTTTTTTTTGTATGGGGAGTGATGCAGTCTAATGTACATGTGTATGTGTGTATTTACATAGACGAATCACCTTTGGCTTATCTGCACTTGGCCCGGCGCGTTGTGAATGCAGTGGCTCTCGGGGCGATTGTCTACCTCATCTAAGGAAATGTGATTGCACGAGCGCAAGGTGTTCGTTCAATTATACACAAGGCATAAATTATAGGCGAATAAAGTGAATGTCACAACAGCTGCTCGCAACTCAAATGCATCAGAGCTTCATCATTTACCCCTTGATGGATCATACAAATCACTCGCAGATTTTTCGTGCTTGTTTGTTTGGAACTCCTCACCTTGGAGCCGGGTTGTAAAGTCGTCGCGCCAATTGTTTCCATTGATGGCCATCGACATTTTTCTTCTTACTGTCAATATTTTTTTTTCCACAATAGATAACGACGTGTTGAGCATTTCAATTAATATTTATCTCAAGTTTTTTGTTTTTACATTCATTGTTTGTTATTGTGAGTGGATTTTATGCTAACGTAATGGAATGGACCCTGTAGTTGTTGTGGGGCTGAAGGAAGGTGGTGCGCGCTGAAATATGCATTGATTTGCATTCAACTGCGTGCCGGCTGTTGTAGCACACTTGACGTCACCAGCGCCCATTACCGCTTCAAAGCAAAAAAGGTAAAATGATTTGGGCATCTCAGAAGGCGGCACGCATAACCCTTTGAAAAATTGACCGATTGGCCAAAAAATATAGATTGTTGTTTTTTTTTTGTTTTTTTTTTTTGTTAATTCAATTGAAAAACGGAATTAAAGATACACAATTTTTTACGATACGTAAATATGAGGGCTGTTCGGTAAATCAGTGGCTTTTTAAATTTACCACATAGTAACTTCAAATGCAACGCTGCTACTGGCAACTACCATCCGCTAAATGAATAAACAGAGTACGTAGTATCAAATTATGAGCTAGCTACTTCATTTAGTTTTTGTTTGAAAGCAGGAAGCCTCGTTAAATATAGGGGGAAACAAGTAAGAAAGTCTAAGTTCGAGCGGAGCCGAACACTAAATACCCGGCGCAGGTACTAAGTATATGATTTTCACCTTTCCGAAACCTACCGCTAGATGGTAAGCCGGGGTGTATCAATTTTGAGTAAATTAGCGTCCTTAAATTTCGAAATATTGCAGTTTCAAGCATTTCTGAAATTTACCGTTATATGAAAAGCGGCCGTAATTTTAGTCCGATTTCAACAATTTTCAACGGTTTACTTTTATGTAGCAAGCACAATAACCATACCAAGTTTGGTACAAATTGGTAGAAGGGTTACCGAGATACATATATGTGATCATAAGTGGGCGGTGCCACGCCCATTTTCCAAAACTTTATCATATACGTATTTCTTGGTAAATAATTGTTGCAAGCATCAATTTTCAGTAAATTAGCTTTAATATTTATTGATTTATCTAAGATTTCGTATTTCTGAAAATTACCGTTATATGGGAGGTAGGCGTGGTTATTGTCCGATTTTGCCCATTTTCAATACCATCCGTCCTACGCCGGAAGGAAGTTCACATACCAAGTTTCGATAGGATATCTCAATTTTTACTCGAGTTATCGTGTGCACAGACGGACGGACGGACAGACGGACGGACGGACGGACAGACAGTCACCGCTTAATCGATTTCTCTTTTCATTCTGATCATTTATGTATACATTTGTCTATATCTATCTCGATTCGTTTTGCCTGTTACAAACAACCGTTATGTGAACAAAGTTATAATACCCTTGTGCACAAGTGCGCTCGGGTATAAAAACAATGTTTCTTAGGAATGTTGTAGAATTCTTGAAAATCAATATTTTTCGATCGGAAAACTTTGTTTCTCTTCAGGAGATACCCAACTGTTCATTTCACCATTTTCTAATACTAACGATTTTTTATGGGTCCACCAAATGCATTTTTCTTTGGGTTCATGGGGAGCCTATACAAATTGTTAAACCAGGAAAACCAGGTAGGGGTAAAAAAGTCGGGAAAAAGCTGAACTAAATAAGTCGAGAAAATATAAAAAGCGTTTTTGCAACAGCCGCTGACTTATCGAATTGCCCTCGTGTGGTCTTTCAATTGCTAAGTCTCTGCTCGCCTAGAAGTGCTCGTATTATGAGTTTATTTTCATATAAAACCAATTTGTTTTGTGTCCAATGACTTGGATAAAACCGTACGCCATCGTAGAATTTACATCTGCAGCACATCTGTTTCCACTTGATTCGACCTCTGTATACATATATGTATGTACATACATATGTATGTGTATGGATTTGGACGATGATGCCTCTCGTATTGGACCAGCTCTTATGGCCGTCTTGCAACGCATAAAGACGCTACGTTACACTCTGTGTGGCATGTGTAGTCAAGGCGCCAGCGGCCCAGCGCGCTGCCACACAGACGCTCCTTTGTCGACGGAAGCAGTTTTCCGTTTCTCGTTCCGAATTACATTAACTCGTCTATATTAATGTACGAGTACAAGTATTTATAAACATTTCATGAACTACATACCTATATATATATATGTATGTATGTACACATGTATCCAATTATAAACAAATAAAACTTTCCTGGTATGCCACCATCGTCTTCGCGCCACGTCTCATGTCGCGGGCGGAAAGACGGAATTAAAACTTGGCAACAATGCGGCAACTAAAATATTTAGTTAGTAGCCATTATCGTTGCAGCAACGACTACAAGACCGAGCGAATTCATTCAATAACAGAAGAGTGCTAGAAAAGGATGAAGCAAAAAGGGGATGTAAAGGATGACCGACCAGTCTGTCGTGACGACAAGATGGTCTGACTAAATGATAGACCAAAGCACGAAAGCTGAGCTTCCAGCAGCGATATGGCTGTTTTGTGAAAGCCCAGAAGTGAGGGGGGCAAGTAAGGTGAAAGGACGTTGTACCCTTGACATCTAAATACTGGAAAGCCTTGTAAATATGTTATGCTGGCACTCACAAAGCAGCAACATTCACGAGGAAACGCGAAAAGATTTGCAGAAGTAACAAAAAACATAAACAATCGCACATTGGCCAAGCTAGCTACTAAGTCCATAGACCGCGCCGAGCTAATTGGCAATGGGGAGCCGTAAGGAGAAATAATTACAAAGTTGTGGGGAGTCGAATGTGTGGGTTTCCGGAGAAAAGACTGGAGCGAGACGAGAATGACGTAGTCAAGAAATTAAATAATAAATTTGGTTCTGCGCACATGTGCCGAGCGTCTGTAGTAAGGGATCGTTATCGTTCAACAGCACAACAAAAAAAAAAAAAGAAAAAGTAATGTGGAAAAGGAACACGCAATGCCTACAGGGCTGCCCTACCCTCCCATTTAGAATGCAGCAAATATCCATATGTACCCTGCAAAAATCGCGACTATGCCATGCATGCCTGTAAAGATTACTTCCTAAGGGTCAAGGACTACTCCAAAACTAACCACAATGCACTATAACAAGTGTGGTCCAATTAACATTGCGCAGTCCTAGGGCAGGACCATCTACTCCGGCTCCGCATTACATCAGAGTAGAACCAAACTACTCCAAGGAAAGAAAAGGAATCAAAGAAAAACCAAATCGAAAAATGAAAATAAAGAATTACTCACATTTTGCTGCTGGAAGCATCTCTACATCTCGTTCAGCTACAGCCAGACATACAAATGTGCTTTCAAATGTTCAACTCGCGTTGGTCCGCTACCGCATGACAGAGAAGCACTTTGCAAGTACTCCAATATGCCACATATAGACTATGTACATGGTGCAACGATTTTTGCAGGGAGAAGGCTATGCAGAATAAAGTAAGTGAAGCGTCATTGATGAGACTCAAGCACCGCAGAGAGCGCATTAAAACATCTAAAATGTATATCTATGCATCTGTATGCGTACGCTTTGCCGCTGCCGCTGTGGTGGGTACGATGTGCTATTGGGACTGTACGCCCTACACTAAGTAAAACCATTGCGGTTATTGTTGTTGTAGGCTAGGGAAGTGAAGAGCACTTCACCAACGGACACAGCCTCATTCGTTAAGTAGGGAGTGCGCGCTCATGCGTTTGTACTTTCATATGAGTGTGTGTGTGAATACAAATGTGTACATATGCTTTTCAAAATTAGACGTACATATATAAATACAAATGGGGGTCGTTCATTCCAACATTTCACCACCGAAGCTATGTACATACAGTCTCGCTCAACAGAATATACCCAACTTGATTTACAACTTAACTACATTATCCGCAACATATTTTTGTAAATCAGTTCAATTCTCAAAAAAAAAAAAAAAAAAAAACATCAACAATAACCTCTGTCTATTTGAGTCTTTTACTAGCCAGCCAGTTCTACCTAACCTAACAATAACCTCACTGCTACCATGTACTGATGGTTATTTGCTTACGTTTTTTATAGGAACCAGAAAAAAAGTATAATTCAAATGGCCAACAGAATAGGTTTAGTGAAATTAATTTCTGGTAGTAATTTAAAATAAAAGCAAATGCTTTTCGGTCCACTTCTGGTTGTATAAATAATTAAAAGCATTAACCCTCCTGTGTTATTGACTTGGATTGCTGAAATTGATTTCGTTCCACATAAAAACTAAAAGCATGTTCACACAATCGTAATTTACCGCCCATTCGTAATTTATGAGCAAATCATGTTAAAATCAAGTAATTTCGCCTTGTTAAACCTGGCAATAAATTAAGTAGAAAGGAGATAATTTCTCGTAAATCAAGAACCAAATGAAGAAAAAATTACGTAATTTATTTTAGCCACCGCTGTTAAGGAAATGTATAAAAATAATTTCTAACGGTATGCAGCCATTTATTTTGTAGCCTAACCAAATATTTATAGAAATCGTGCGTGTGAACCAATACTAAATATATTTGCTAAATTCACTGCAATTTCAATAATAAACAAAAACAAAATTAAAGCGTTTTCCAGGCGTTCACTGTGACATTTGTGACCTTTCCGCTATGTTCTTTTTAGGCAAAGTACGAAATGTCACGCGAACCGACAAAGTGGTATCTGACACTTCCTAAAGTGTTTTTTTTTTTTTATTTAATGGCATGCCAGAAACATACAAATCACGACACTTACACGGGCTTATGGTCTTATTGTATACCTTTCTGACCACAAGATTTTTTCATTGAACACTTTCGGGCAAACAGTTAAATTGTGCCTGTTTCTTATCAATTTTTTATTTGTTTTTGGTATTGATTTATTTCAAATTGAATTGGCTTTAATACTACGTTTATAAAAACAATTTGTGGATAATGTCGATGTGCCAAACGGTTAAAGTTAAAATCATGTTGAGTCTATTCTTTTGACCAGGTCTTTGCGTAACTTGAAACAAACGGAAGAATGTATTTGCTCAAATAAAACGAACATAAATTTCAACCCCCTGCTGAGTTCAACAGAACTGTTGTAGTCGTGGATCTTCGAAAAGGCTTTTAGCCCCCAGAAGTCTCCGCAGAAAGAATCGAAATCCACACGAAAATTAAGAAAAAAATAATGTGTTACTTAATGTGTTAGGCGCCACTGTTGAGGAAAGTACCTAAAAGCAGAGTTGTTAAATTTCCATTACGATTAGTAATCATAAATTATTTTGCATTTTTTAATTCTAATGATTATTTTAATTTTCTTACATAACCCAGCCATTAATAATTAATTATTAATTATAATTATCAAAAATAATCATGATTAATTGCCATTAAAAAAATAATCAAATTAGAGATTAATCAAAATTAATCAAATTGTTTTTTGTTTAATACATGATTATTTTTAATTGTTTGATTATTTTTAATTATTTTGATTATTTTAATTAATCATCTGATTGCTTTTAATTATTGGATTATTTATAATTATATGATTATTTTTAATTATTTTTGTGTGGGGGAAGAAAATTTTTATAAGTTAGCATTAAATAACTGAAACCAAATTCACTGTACGAGTAAATACTTTGACTGTAGTTTACAAGTAAGAAATGATTCCTCAAAAGTATTTTCAATGTCAACTGTCTTTGCTATTCAATAATACTTCTAGAAAGAATTTTTTTAAAGGACGCATTGAAGCAGATCTGCCATATAGACATACATAGGTATGTTTGTATGTATATTAAAATTTTGGATTTTTTGTCATTCTTTTGACCTTAAAAAAGCATATAATGAACTTAAAACAAAATACAAAATGCCTATTGCGGTTCCTGCTACCATTGAAAAGGATTCCATGATGCAAGAACACGAAAAAATATCTGCTTTAAAACTTTTTAAAAAGTTCACCATACGTTTTTCAGTTTAAAAAATGAAAACAATTGAGAACCCCCTAATTTGAAGTTGATTTGAAAGGTGAAGACACCTTTTTTTTTTTGTTATCCAACGAAATTATTTTTCCTCGATTTTCTATCTCAAGCTTTAAAATGTTGTTTAATTTATTTACATTTTGTCAATAGCTTCACTGTGCGGTGTTTAACAATTAATTTGCTAATTTCTTACATATCGTCCACAGCATTAACCACAGAAATTACATTCCCGAGCCTTGTACAATATATTATTTACAAGTTGAAATAAAATTAAAAAAAAAAAAAATAATAATCAAATAAGTAATTACACATATTAATCGTATAATTAAAAAAATCAAAAATAATTAAAATTATCAAAAGAATTATGCAATGAAAATTAATTAACTAAATTTTTTTGAAAGTAATTAATTATTAATCATTAAAAAGGTGCAAGCAAATAATCGTATTTAATCATTAAAAAATGGTTACCCAAAAAAACATGCTTTAATTAATAATCGTTATGATTACTAATCATTATTTAACAGGTCTGCCTTAAGGTATGTCACCACCATCTTTATTGTGAAATAAAGTACAAACAAGTATTCATGCCTACACGTGGTATCCCTTTGGTAAACGAAATCTCAAAAAGGTGCGGTGGAAGCACTTAAACCCGTTTTGGAGATTTTGAGGTCGAAATCTTAAATTTCAACGTCTGTGTCAGCGCAGTGGGAATGTATTATAATAAATTGTTAGAGGTTCCCTTTAGTATGTTATGTATATACATATATGTAGATACATACATACATACATACTTACTAAAAGCTTACCCAAAAAATAGCGGAATTTCTTCTGATTACTCTTCGAGATAAGGATACTGTGTAGATAGATATAGGTATCCTCCCGTGACAAGCGCAAAAAAAACAAAATACGTAATAAATTTCGCCAGCCAAATATCAAATAAATATTCACAACGCCATTGAAATCATTTTATTATTTACCTTATGGATTTGCTGAACATCGTTTCATTGTGTGCTACCACCGACTACGCTGCTCCCGGCGTCAAATCATTTTTTTATTTTTCAAATGGCGTCAATGACTGGTTCGGCGGTGTCTGTGGTTGAGATGCCTTCCTACTCCCCAACTATGCAGGGGTATGGGCGCTCTCTGCTCAAAATGCTGCTCGGTGCCGAAAGCTTTGCAAAATGCCATTGGTTGAGCCGTTGTCCAGCACTGCGGCAGCGCAGGCAGCAGAGAATTGATTACTTACTTGTTGTGAATTGTTAACTACTCCAACAACAACAACTAATGAACTTGTTCAATTGAATATTTGCGAGTAAATTCAAAAGCCTCTCGCAGCGACTAATCCATGCAAGTCCAATAAACTGGCAAAACGTTATAATAGGCAAAGAATTTTTAGTTGATTTGCATGAAAATGAATTTCCGCCAAATTATTTTAGAATCGAAAGCAATAATAATTGATTTGCAATGCTTTTTGGCAGACGGCCGGAGACGTGTTGAATACATAAACAACCGATTGGTGTATTGGTGGGAGTGGGAGCTGATGAGGCGCGTTGCCCGATTTCGCGATGGCGTTCAGAGTGACCGACAGTGATTTCAATTATATACATACATACATATGCAGATATTTGTGTACATTAAACAAATCAATTATTGACAATTCGTTTATTTGTGTGAGATTAATTTTGGAGCGAGCTGACAACTCAGCAAGGTAATACAATTTATTGATGCAAACGAACCGGATATAATGCAATAAGTCTTTTTCACAACTCATTGCGGAATCCCACGGGTTCTCAGGCCAGCTCAGATATATGTATATACAGAGACCGAAAATTGGAACGCCTTCTTACCTTATTGTACAGTTCATGGCTGATTCTATTTCGATTCGCGCATAGAGCATCAAAAACACTTCTACAATCAAAAACCCGAATTGCAAAAATATTGATTTTTAAGAAAACTAGAAAGATTTGAAACAAAAAAAAAAAAATAATTGTTAGCCGTTTTTCTCTAAAACCACACTTTGCCCTAAAATTTTCAGATGCTCGTAACTCAGCGAATTTTTTTTTGCAAAACAAAAAAAAACCTGTTTCTTTATTTGTCCTAAAAAGCACGACAAGTCGTATTATACCTGATTTTCGAATTTTCAACCCATTCACCCTGTATGAATTGAAATAGAATCAGCCTTTTCAGGCTGTGTAATACATATTATTGTTTGGCGGCCGCTGTGGTGTAGTGGTTAGCAGTGCGCGCTACCACTCCGCAGAGCCTGGATTCAAGCCCGGTTCAACCCAACAACAAAAAAGTTTCTTCTATTAGCGGTCGCGCCTCGGCGGCCAATGGCAAACCTCCGAGTGTAAACATGCCTGGAATTTCAGTTTGCGTGGGGAATCGGGGAATGGACCTTTTTTTTGTATGGGGAATTTCAGTTCGTTCAATTCTAGTACAGCAAAGTTTCAGATGGCTAAAAATTACCATTGATTTTTTAGAAATTCCTTTGTGGCATTTGCTTTCATATAACGAATAGACACAATTTATTTTTATATGGAAAACAACAGCAACAACTTCGGCAGAAAAGTTCTAAAACGAAAATTTTTACCCACTTGAAACTTGCACTAGAACTGAGTAAACTGCATACTGAAAATCTTTCTAGAAAATCTAATTAAAAGGTCGAACTTTTTACGAAAGTTTGTTGATTTTTTTTAAATTGCACAAAGTTTGAAACTTGGANCGTTAAGGAGTTACCAATATATTTCTGTGTTCGTATGGAAAAGTAGCTTATGTCGAAAGGCTGGCTTTAGTATAAATCGGCATTCGCAGCATACGATTGCGAATGACTCACTGGCGCTGAGCCGTTGAAGAACTTTTGGCAAATAAACGTGGAGAAATAGTTCCGTTACTAGCAACAAGTCAATATTTTTATTAAGTCGCATTAAAAAGTTCCTTGTCGTTTAAAGAATGAAGGGAATGCCGCATTATACTAAAGCCAGCCTTTCGACATAAGCTACTTTTCCATATGAACACAGATTTATAATAAATAAATTAAATAAGAAAATAAATAATTGTGAAAACTTGGCAAAATTTGGTGCAACTACAATTTTTTCGACCACTGTATGTATGTATGTAAATATTATATAAACATTTTTTATTTGGTAACTAACTTTATAAAAGTTTGGTTTCGTTTATGAATACATAATAATAAAATAAACATAAAGACCAGCAATATATTAAAATAGACAATTTTTTTTTTGTAAATAAGCAGATTTCTGGATGATATCTGGAGATGGGTGGGTGGGTGAATTTTATGAAATTTCGGGCAAAATCGGGGAATTTCATTGTTGAAATCGGGGAGTTCTCAAAAATGAGTTGGCTACCCTGCTGCGTACTATAGTTTACAACGTTGGGTCTGAATACAATAAATTTTTGATACTTTTTGAGAAATATGGACTTTGCTCTTTTGCGCATCATTAGCGTTATTTACACGATCCAACATGTGTGACAACATGGTTTGAGGCGAACATAACTGTAATAAATGAAAAATCTTTATAAACCAGCCAACATGCGGGTCAGGCGGTTGTTTTGGCGTTCACACGATCGAACATCGATAGTTATCACACCATCACACCATGTTGTCACACATGTGGGATCGTGTAAACCCTGCTATATTGATTAACCTTTGAATAGGCAAATGTGTATGTAATAGTACATTACAGTGTATGCCAATTTCGACAAGTGTTTACGTTTGTTTCATAATTCATTCATTCACACATTCATTCAGACGTCAAGCGATGGAATTGGGCACCAATCGCTAGTGTCTAATGCATTCATTCCTTTGCATTTGCCTCACATTTATTTATTTACATTCTTCACGTCAATTCGCCGTTTTCACCTCAAGTGCATAGCATGGGGCAATCGTTGAGTGGATGTGACCGAATAACTCGTTTGTTAAAGCCATAACGAATGAATCGCGATGTTTTTCTATGTATATGCTGCTGTCCCCTCAATTGAAAATGCCTTTTGTTGCTAATCGAGCGTAGCTGACCGCTTTGGCTGCGTTGGCCTCGCCTTGCTAGTGCAGTTGTGCGGTGTTGTTGCTTTCGATGCAAACTTTACAGCTGCTGTGGAATGGGTTAAATATTTGCCAAACCATCAATTTGCATTAATAAATAATTTCAAACAAGGGTGACAGACTCCCGCCGCCAATGCCCTCATCCACTCTGCCTTCGCAACGCGATCGCAATGAACAGCCGACGACGACACGGGTTGCCAATCAACCGCGAAGCTAATTTATCGGTAAGGCATTTTCGTTGCCAGCCACAAACTGTCCGGCAAATACTCATATTTAGCCATTTCTGATGCGCTCATTGAGTTGGCGTTAAATCTGACGGCCAGCGGCCAGCGGCTAATGGCTGATGGTTGATGGGCGCAGTTGCCATCCTGCTGCCGATTAGCCGGAATAATGTTAGTGCCGCTGCGTATTGTTGCATGCAACTGCCCATCACCGCCTTCTCGGCGAAACGATGGGGTGGGTGTTGGCAACGCTTAAACCGCTTTGGCCAGATCTGTCACTGGCGCGTCCAAAAATTGGGCTGTCAAATGCGGCATTTGCGGCCGCTGATCGGACAGCCGCGAGGCTTAACGCGTGGCATCAGAATATTCAAAAATTAATTTACGCCTTAATTGTTACTGTTAATGAATTGATCTGACATTTTCGCCCGAGCCCGCCACAAAAGTGTTGGTGTTGGTGCGCGTGTTTGTTTGTTTGGAGCCGTTATGTGTATATTTCAATATTTGATAGTCGCGTTAGGCCGTCGAATGGTTTCGAAGTGTCCTCCAGCTGTCCTAAACAACGAATTCATTAAAAAGTTTATTCCAGAGGACGAGATGACCCTGCGTTCATAGTTCTAGCTTAAAGACGTATGTAGGTCTCGATTCGATTTCCATCTGATTGATTTCTGCTGGTTGTAAGTTTTCCTTTGTAGTCCATATGTTTGTAGCGTGCGTTTGAGTATGTGCCATTTGTCACATTCGAACGCTGCTATCTTAGGTGTGAGGTATTATGCTTTGGCGCAAATTTGAGATAAGATAAGCTGAGATAAGCCTAGCCAAGCAGCCAACCAAGGCAACGCAATGAAGAAGAACGTGGCCAATTACAGTGCGTTACCCACGCACCACTAAGGTGCGCTTGTGAGTGTGCAAACACAGCAGCTTCAAGCTCCCATTCGCTAGTAGTGTGTGTTATATGTACATAAATACGTTAGCATTGAGCGTGGTGTTAGGTTTGTATGGTAACCAATAGTCAGTACTAATTTTTACTGGAAAAGTGTATGATAAGCCAAACAATTTGCAAGACAGCACTGAATCGAGAGCGTAACAACACGGGAGAGCTGCAAATTCTTGCTGGTGAAATTTTTACTAGCAGAAGAAGAAGAAGAATAAATGTCAAATGCCATTTGTTGAATTGATTTAGCACAAACAAAAGTAAAAGGAGTTTAAATCAAAATATTGTGACTGTGTAAGTGCTTGTGTGTAAAGCAAAGAATTTAAAACTGATTTATAAATAGTAAATGTTTTCAGCAGAATGTCAAAACAGTGCAACGACTGTTCACTTGCAAGTTTTTGCTGTCTGAGACCTGTTATCGCAAACCTATTGCATCAATTTCGGCATCTAAATAACATCGTTGTTTGTCAGTTATATTGTTCACCGCCTTCACCCACTCTATTCTTGTTAATTTGTAATATTTCTCTGCTTTATTAATCATTTTAGCTACCTGTATTCGTTGGTCTTAGTTGGTGGCCGCTGTGGTGTAGTGGTTAGCAGTGCGCGCTACCATTCCGCAGGGCCTGGGTTCGAGCCCAGTTTCCGGCCAACATAAAAAAAGGATTTTTTCTAATAGCGGGCGCTCGCCGGCAGGCAATGGCAAACCTCCGAGTGTGTTCTGCCATGAAAAGCAGCTTCACATAATATTGTTATTATTATTCGTCA
>NW_016166350.1:14524-24596 GCF_001687245.7 Rhagoletis zephyria | reverse complement strand
ATAAAGTATTCATTTTTACTATGCATTATTTCCCTCAGTGTAAGTAACATCAACTTAAAAAAATTTAGGGAATAAGGTAATAATTAATAATAGTNGTATGAATGTGTGTGTTGTCACCGCTCTCAGAGCGGCGCTCTGCATGCTTGGGGTGCGTATGCGCACTTACATATACATACTCAGTTGTGAACAGTCAAATACGTGCGTAATAAATTTTGTATGAAAATATTATTTTTAAATACGAACATTTTTAAACGATAATCAAATATAAAGTATTCATTTTTACTATGCATTATTTCCCTCAGTGTAAGTAACATCAACTTAAAAAAATTTAGGGAATAAGGTAATAATTAATAATAGTGATAGAGTTATACATAAAGATAATATTAAATCGTAATTTTTTTACAAATGTACATAGATTTTCAATATGATATTTCTAAGGTTGCAAACAGAGTGGAAGCGAAGCCGAAGACGAAGATGAAGACAAAGCCGCAGACGAAAAACAGTGCAGTAGTAAACATATGAAAGTGATCACAGTGCAAGCGAAGACGAAGACGAAGATGAAGACGTTGCGCAAGCGGTCAGCTTGAAACAGTGCGGTACTGTTTTCAAAGACGACTCACTTGCTGTGATGAGTTGTTTTTAATTTATTTAACTGTTTGCAATTGTGAAAAAACGCGTTTTTCAAGAAATTGGCTCAATTTTTGGCAAAATGTAATCAAACGTATTAATTGGAATTCTTGTATATTCGAAAAATGTCTGTCCGTCTTGCCGCAACACATAATACAAGTGGCGAAATTCTCAAAAACAGATCTTCATATCATTCATCTTCCATTATGTATGTACACTCGCCAGCTTGCCCGCAACGCAAGCAATTCGTCTTCGGCTTCGTCTTGATCTTCGTCATCGGCTTCGCTTCCACTCTGTTTGCAACCTTATAAATATCATATTGAAAATCAATGTACATTTGTAAAAAAATTACGATTTAATATTATCTTTATGTATAACTCTACTGCAACACTGATTGGCTCAGCAGCAGCCGACATTATAGAATACACTCGACAGGATTATGTATTGATTGAAAACGGAGATGTATCAATTTATGAACAATACGGGAACATTTTTCATATTACGAATTTAACATATTTTGAAAACATTACAGAACAGGAGAAACAAAGCTTTTATAACAATGTTCGTTATGATGAATCAGAAATTCAGAAACTGGGTCAGAAATTTTAGTAATTGAAACATTATTAGGACAATTAAAACAAAAACCTATCAGACAAAAGATAGGTATTAATGAATTAGGAACACTTTGGAAATGGATAGCAGGTACCCCAGACCATGACCATTTTACAAGAATTAATGACAAATTAGATGAGCTAATTTGAAATCAGGGTTGTAGCGAATATTATTCCGAAATAAAAGTTCTTTCCGGATAATAAACAAACCGCTTATCCAAATTTGACTAGATTGGTATCAAATGAAAGAGGATTTAAATAGCTTTAAAAGTGAAATGTCTAAACGAAGAAAGCCACATAACGAAAAATATTTCAATAAAAAATGTTAACTAATTACCATAAAACAAATCTTGTGTCAGGTATATGCACTTCTTTAGTATTAAATTATAAAAAAATATAAATNATTAATTGGAATTCTTGTATATTCGAAAAATGTCTGTCCGTCTTGCCGCAACACATAATACAAGTGGCGAAATTCTCAAAAACAGATCTTCATATCATTCATCTTCCATTATGTATGTACACTCGCCAGCTTGCCCGCAACGCAAGCAATTCGTCTTCGGCTTCGTCTTGATCTTCGTCATCGGCTTCGCTTCCACTCTGTTTGCAACCTTATAAATATCATATTGAAAATCAATGTACATTTGTAAAAAAATTACGATTTAATATTATCTTTATGTATAACTCTACTGCAACACTGATTGGCTCAGCAGCAGCCGACATTATAGAATACACTCGACAGGATTATGTATTGATTGAAAACGGAGATGTATCAATTTATGAACAATACGGGAACATTTTTCATATTACGAATTTAACATATTTTGAAAACATTACAGAACAGGAGAAACAAAGCTTTTATAACAATGTTCGTTATGATGAATCAGAAATTCAGAAACTGGGTCAGAAATTTTAGTAATTGAAACATTATTAGGACAATTAAAACAAAAACCTATCAGACAAAAGATAGGTATTAATGAATTAGGAACACTTTGGAAATGGATAGCAGGTACCCCAGACCATGACCATTTTACAAGAATTAATGACAAATTAGATGAGCTAATTTGAAATCAGGGTTGTAGCGAATATTATTCCGAAATAAAAGTTCTTTCCGGATAATAAACAAACCGCTTATCCAAATTTGACTAGATTGGTATCAAATGAAAGAGGATTTAAATAGCTTTAAAAGTGAAATGTCTAAACGAAGAAAGCCACATAACGAAAAATATTTCAATAAAAAATGTTAACTAATTACCATAAAACAAATCTTGTGTCAGGTATATGCACTTCTTTAGTATTAAATTATAAAAAAATATAAATAGAAGTCGTTCGCTATTTCTGTTTAAAAGCTATTTCAGTCCTCTTTCATATGATACCAAATTTGTTTATTTTGGACAGGCGGTTTGTTTAGTAAGCGGAAAAGCATTTTATTTCGGAAAAATATTCGCAAACAACCCTGTTTCAAATAACAATAAACAGTTTACAACAAAGTCAGAAATTTTTAAAATTATACCAAAATTAACTGATACAGTACGGGATATTAAACGAGACACAATAACTAAAAAATTAGGAAGAAAAATAAATCAATATATTATACATGAATTACAAAACATGATAAATACAATAACATTTGGTAAAGTAGGAATTTGAAAACCTTCTATTTTGTATTTTGACGAATTAAAAAATATAACATATTACTAGCATGGTACAATGACCATTATATACCTAATGGATATTTGAAAAATTAAAATAGCCCAAAAAAAATTATATAATTGTACTTTATGTAAAATATCCAAAAATTTAATTAACTTGTAAATATTACGAAGTTAGAGCTATTGCACAACTAGATGGTAAGCTTATTATTGATAAAAATGTAACAAAATGGAATGATGAATTTGTTAATGTGCAAAATTGTAAAACAGAAATTATAAATACATATTGTAAATTGAATAAGCAAAGCACACGTTTATCAGAAATTTTATATAGAAAACAAGGAAAATGTAAGAAAATAAAAGAAAGAAATTTCCAAATTGAAATAATAAAACCAAGAGCAATACTGCTTTCAGGAGAAAATATTGTAGAAAACCAAACTTTATCAGGAACATATTTAGTGACATTTGAAAATAATACTGTAACAAATAATAAAACCAATGAAAATATTGAAACAAAAATTTGCAATTATTTAAAAAAATAATCATGTTAACGATTTTGAAATTTTAGAATATGATTAAACAACCAATAAACAATTAAAATTGGAAAATATAAATATAATAGGCACAGAAGATAAAAATGTTAAAATTCATTTATCTATTTTGTATAGTGTCATAATTTTATGCATAATTTTGGTAATTTACATTTACATGAAATTCAAAAACCGCATAAAACTGCCAATCAGAACGAAAATTAAAAAATTCAAGAAATTACATTCAAAGTTATATTGAATCAAATAGAAAAATTAACAGAAAATAATGAAGAATCGGGACGATTCATCTTAGAGATGGGGGAGTTAACGGCAGACCACACATAGCGGCACAAAGAGAAATATAAACAATACTGCTTATTGGAAAAATTATAATTTGTCTCTTGCAGATCCATAGTGCAATTTTTAATACTCATCAATTATGCAGCTGCATAAATTTTAACAGAGCATTGCCATGTCACCTGGGCCTATAATGGGGTGAAAAAAATTGGGATCCGACAAGGGGGCGTGGCAACTCCCATAGGCGTGAAATTTTTAATCAGCCATAACTTCTAGACCATAAGTCAATTGAACTTGAAACTTGGTATGCAGAAATATCAATGGTAGGTGCTTATAGGATGGTATATATAAACGAGTTTGCAAAAGGGGGCGTGGCACATCCTATAGGCGTGGAATTTTTTATCAGCTATAACTTCGGAACCATAAGTCCCACGAACTTGAAATTTGGTATGCAGACATATCAATTGCAGGTGTTTATAGGAGGGTATATGTAAACGAGTTTGCAAAAGGGGGCGTGGCACATTCCATAGGCGTGGAATTTTTTATCAGCTATAACTTCGGAACCATAAGTCCCACGAACTTGAAATTTGGTATGCAGACATATCAATTGCAGGTGTTTATAGGAGGGTAATTATAAACGAGTTTGCAAAAGGGGGCGTGGCACATCCCATAGACATATCAATGGTAGTTACTTATAGGAGGGTATATATAAACGAGTTTGTAAAAGAGGGCGTGGGACATCCCATAGGCGTGGAATTTTTTATTAGGTATAACTTCGGAACCATAAGTTGCACGAACTTGAAATTTGGTATGCGGGTATAGCTATGTTAGGTGCTTATATAAAGATAAATATAAATGAGTTTGTAAAAGATGGCGTGGCATATCACATAGGCGTGGAAAATTGTTAATACCTTTAACTTCAAAACCATAAGTCACATGAAATTTAAATTTGTTTGTTTGTTGTGTTGTTTGTGAAAGGGGGCGTCGCACATCCCATAGGCGTGGAATTTTTTATCAGCTATAACTTCGGAACGATAAGTGAACGAAATTTAAATTTGGTATGCCGACATTTCAATGGCAGGTGCTTATGGGAGGGTATATATAAACGAGTTTGTAAAAGGGGGCGTGGCACATCCCATAGGCGTGGAATTTTTTATCAGCTATAACTTCGGAACGATAAGTGAACGAAATTTAAATTTGGTATGCCGACATTTCAATGGCAGGTGCTTATGGGAGGGTATATATAAACGAGTTTGTAAAAGGGGCGTGGCATATCCCATAGGCGTGGAATTTTTTATCAGCTATAACTTCGGAACCGTAAGTCCCACGAACTTGAAATTTGGTATGCAGATACTTCAATGGTAGGTGCATATTGGAGGGTATATATAAACGAGTTTGTAAAAGGGGGGCGTTGCACATCCCATAGGCGTGGAGTTTTTTATCAGCTATAACTTCGGAACCATAAGTCCCACGAACTTGAAATTTGGTATGCAGATACTTCAATGGTAGGTGCATATTGGAGGGTATATATAAACGAGTTTGTAAAAGGGGGGCGTTGCACATCCCATAGGCGTGGAGTTTTTTATCAGCTATAACTTCGGAACCATAAGTCCCACGATCCTGAAATTTGGTATGCAGACATATCAATGGTAGTCGCGTATACGAGGATATATAAAAACGAGTTTATAACATGGGCGTGGCACATCCCATAGGCGTGGAATATTTTATCAGCCATAACTTCGGAACCATAAGTCCCACGAACTTGAAATTTGGTATGCAGACATATCAATGGTGGGTGTTTATAGGAGGGTATACATAAACGAGCTTGTGAAAGAGGGCGTGGCATATTCCATATTCGGTGAAATTTTTATCAGCAATAACTTCGGAACCATATGTCGCATCAACTCGAAATTTGGTATGCAGTCATATACATATTTGGTAGGTGCTTATAATAAGGTCTATATAAATGAGTTTATAAAAGTCCGGGGTGGCGCATCCCATAGGCGTGGATTTTTTATCATCTATAACTTCGGAACCGTAATTCCCTCGAACTTGAAATTTAATATGCAGACATATCAATGGTGGTGATAAAAAAAAAATAAATTTCCATCGATAACTTAAATCTGTGACACACAATGGCTAGGGGCGTCGCCTATACTTAATTTTATTAAAACAAAATATCGAAATCAGCTTCATATAGAAACAGTGTTATCGTTAATTTTTAAAGAGATGTTCTTAAATATCATAACTTTACGACACTCACATATTGTCTAGATTTGACTATTTATTTTATTATGTTTTGATTTGAATTATTTGTTTATAAAAATATAGTTTATTCCTTAACAAACACTAAATGAAAATAAGTTCAATCTTTGAACAACATTAAAAAAAATCGACAAACTTTCGTAAAAATTTCGAACTTTTTATTCCAATTTTATCTCTTAATATTTTGCAGTTTTTTAGCTCATTCCATTTTAGTCCAATAAAGTGCAAAATTAAAGTAGCTGTGATTTACAGTTGATGTATGGCATATTTTTGACGATGTCGGTAATTTTCTTCCATATTATCTAAGTATGTTCGACGATTTTTTTAATGAAGAAAATGAGCAGCGCCGTTATCAAAAAAAAATATTAAAAATCAACGATAAGTCGCAGCTATGTATTTTAAACTTGCGCTTTATTTGAATTGATCGGGCTACAAAACGGCTTACTCAAAATATGTATTTCTAGGAAATCTAATTAAAAAGCTTCATGAAAGTTTGTTGATTTTTTTCATGTTGCGCATAGATTAAACTTTGGATTTATACGGGTTTTGTTAAAGTGTAAACTGCATTTTTATAAACAAATAATTAAAATTATATATTTTTAAGATAAATGGCGAGTCTAGTTAACATGTATAAAGTTTTGATAAGCACTTGAAATGTCAAGTTTTAGTACTGAATTCAAAGAAGATGTCTCTTTTAACCATTCATAATAACTTAAAAAAAAGGTAAAATAGTATTGTGTTATTAATTCAAAAACAAAAAGTTTCATTTCACTGACGAAGGGGGGTGGAAACTTTCCTGGGAAACGAACTATATTCAGCTTTCCACATGTACACAATCGGCTTCTTACACGTATACCATCCGAACGTCAACAGGGAGAGTAGAAGAGCAACAAATTTTATTTAGTTGCATGCAAACATCAGAGGGAGCAGGGTGATGTCGCATACACAGTATATACAGTAATAAACCTTTTCGCAGTTTTTCACCAATTGGTCCCCGAGGAGTACTTTTGGATTGTGTGCAGCGTTTTCGTTTTGTGCGCACGGCAACACTAACTGTGGGGAATTTCTCCTCATGATTAGAAAGGATAAAATGTATGTAATTATGTGTTATTTATGAACAAAATGTAGGTGAAGTATAATATTAATGCTTAATTAAGAATAATGTCAATAGTTAAGTACATAATTAACGCTTGTGTTTCTATAAACTGAAAAACTCAAATCGTAATTATAGCACTGAATTGAGTTCTTTTAAATGTAGATTTAAAATTTAAATCTAAAAAAATATTTATTGTAAAATTATATTTTTATGAAAAAACGTAAGTTTTGTGTTATATTGCGAATTTATCAAGTAAAATTTTAAAATTCCGAATATTTTCAAGTCTTTAATAAAAAAAAAACGAGCTTTGTATAGTTATAGAGACTCAAATTCCTGCCAGCGCATCTGCCCAGACAGCTCATTAAGCACTCCCAAGTTTGAGTGACCACACATATGTACAATAGTAATTGTTACCGTATAAATTCAGGACATGCGTTTGCTTGGAAACTCCGTTAGTTAGGTGGTCATAACTTCAGCCAGCACATTCAATGGTCCATTACTCGAAGCTGCTCCAACATGATGAGTAGATTTAAATGAGTCTCACATGCCACTGCATCTCGCTACAAGCTGTATATGAAATTCACGACTCGTCAAAGAATGTGCATTTTTACGTAAATTTGGTTTAAGTACTAGCGTTTTCAGTATTTAACAATTCATTATAATTTACTGTAATATAGCCAGTTAAACACTGAACTCTGATGATCTGTATTAGTATCTATATTAATAGAGAATCATTTGCAATTTTTTACACTTTCGTAGTTAACTTCGGTCACTATTATACACTCATGTCTTGTGCCACTCTGCCATAGCACGGTTGTTGCTCCCTTTCATACCACAGCAACATTGTATACAACTTTGAATCAACAAATTTCATGCTCCTTCTCATTATCAACCCTGATCAGATTTTACCCCCGAGGAGTACCCAAAAAGGTTTATTACTGTATATACTGTGGTCGCATATATATTTGAATATAGTAAGTACACTGAGAAAATTAAGTAAATTATGTAACGAATAGTAGTAGCAGTAATTCTTTATTTTCTTCAGATCATGAATTACAAAAGCTTTCCAAAATTCAAACAAACTTAAAAATTAAAATTAAAATAAATAAAATATTATAGACACTAACAATAAATGTTGTCTAAAAAAAATATTGTTTAGTTCTAAGTGCTAGTCAGACACACAACAATTATTGTTATTGTCTATAATCTTTCATTTAATTTAATTTCAATTTTAAAATTTGTTTCAATTTATCAAAGCTTTTGTAATTCAGGGTCTGCTGAAAATAAATAAAATTACTACTACTGATTACATAATTTACCCAGTGTGCCTCCGTGTAATTATGTGAATTATGTAATTTTTTTAAATACAAGACTAGTCCTAAATCAAAACATACAAAATGTTTTGTTATTTATCTTTTGGTTTAGTTGTTATTTTAAATTGTCAAGTTTTACCTAATTAAAAAACAAATATGTATATATTTTCATTTAATTTCTACTTGAAATTAACGAAATTTTATTTTAATTTTAGAATGCTCGAAGAACGTTAACTTTTTTGCTCAAAAATCCACATTAAAATTATCCCCAAAAAAAAAATGAAAATACATAACAAATTGTACCAACTTTTTTCTTATTTAAAGCCGTTAAATTTATTTCTATGTATGTTCCATGTTTCTATGTTTTTTAGCTCTAGAGAATATCGCCCAATGAAAAAATGCTAAAAAAAAATACAGAAGTTTTTATAATAAGTAATAAATCACAGAAACTTATCTTCGCGCATTACCACAAACACATTCTCATTTTTGGGCAATATAATACATTTACTCTCTTTGGCTGGCACTGGTTTATATATAAGAGGTTGCGCAATGCGCAGCTCCATTAGACTATGTTTAAACAGGCACCTAATTGGCAATTAAGAACGTTTTCACCAATTTAGACCTTAATTGTTCCCATTTATCATACAAAAATTAAAACTATTAATTGCCAATTAAAAATTAATTGGCAATCAATATGTGTCAGATTCTCTATGCAACCCTGCTAGGTATGTTTAATTTTGACTTGGAGGTATGTTTATTGAAAAAAGGGCAATCAGCTGTTTGTTTCTGGTTCTATTTTACAGCTGATATTCCATCAGGGATGGAAAAGTTGAATTATAAAATTGTACCTAATTTACGGAAAACTTTACCTAAAAGTAGATAGATGTATCTAAAAAGTGTATATGTATTTCTATATAAAGAAAAATAGGATAACAATTCCCATCGATGCCATATCACCTTCGGTACTCACATTAAACCAATTTTTCGCTATGAAAAGAATCTCTTCGAGCAATGCGAGATCGACCGGACAAAGCTAATAGTGTAAGTCGTTTTAATGCACTTGTGCATATGTATGTTTTTGTTGGTTTATATTGTGATGATGTAAAAATATTGTTTTCCTTTTTAGTCCTGAAGATGCCTTCAGACTGAAGGCGAAATAGCGACCAAAATAAAACTAATAAGTAAATAAAGCAGAAAAACATTTAATGTTTTATTTAACATACGGCCTATAGCTCAAAAATAAGTTATTAAATTATATTAAACGGCCAATAAGCAACACAATCAAAAACATATATTTCGAAATTTCAAGGATACAATTTTAAAATGACATTTTCAATATTTAACAGCCTTTCTTCGCCAGAAAATTGAATCTGTTCAAATTCTACAGGATTTTCTCATTAATTTTACACCCATACTTCTTCTCTAAGCACATTTCTCTGAATTTTTTAAATCATTTTGGAATCACTGACGTCAGCCATGGTTTCACGAATATATTGATTTTTGTGTTAAAAATTTACTATCGCCCAGTGTTATACGTACAATGAGCTAGACATTTATAAATAAATATTAATTATTAATATTCAACAATTTTTATTGAGCTCGAGGCCGTTTTTGTGAAAACTTATTGTGGAAAAGCAACAATAATTTGAAAAAATGGTAGAAGTGATAGCTATTTCGGAAA
>NW_016166350.1:8616-13816 GCF_001687245.7 Rhagoletis zephyria | reverse complement strand
CTAATCATATGTTAAAATGTATAATAACAAACAAGCACGAAGAAGATATTAAACATAAACAGGAAAACTAATAATTAAAATACAGTAATTGTAAACAAAAATGTTTATACAAACAACAATACATGAAGTGCTGAACAGTAAGACTAAGAAATGTTTGTATGTCATCTAAGCAGAGCAATGTTGTCCGAAGAAATCTTGGCAGCGGACGGACGATGAGTTTAACATGCACACGATCACACGACACCTACCCTGTAGGTTTGTTGTTGTGCGTTAGAACTAAATTGCGATAAACGTGAGCGCAATTGTCGGTGTCCGTTTTATAGTTCATCCTTTTGTGATTAGGGGTGTTCATAATATGTAGCATCTCTAAAACATAGCGTTTATTATAGATTTTCTCTTCTTGCAAGATTGCTCAAAGTCGGGATAATGTCCCGTATCCTGGCAATGAGATGAGAAGCATACCCGTGGATTTAGCCATAGAGATATTAGATTCCAAGTGGAGTTCAATACAAGAACATACAACTCTAACCAAAGACCTTTTCTTAACCATATTGAAATTTTGTATTAAAGAGAATCGCTATTTCAAATGTAACGACAAGATTTACGAGCAAAAGTCAGGAATGCCTATGGGTTCCCCCGCTTCACCAGTTATCGCAGACATAGTAATGGAGGAATTATTAATCAAATTTGAAAATGACGCCGAAAGCAAACCCCGATTACTAACTAAATTTGTCGACGACATCTTTGCAATTGCTAAAACAAAAAATATTGACAAGATGCTTAACACACTAAACAATTACAACAAGAAATTAAAATTTACATTAGAAATAGAAAAATATGGACAATTATCCTACCTGGACACCCTAATAATAAGGAAAAATAACAATTTAACAGTTGACTGGTATAAAAAACCTACATCATCAGGGAGGCTCATTATTTTAACTCGAAACATGAGAAGAAAATAATTCGAAATACCGCCAAAAATTTTATAACAAGAGTTCTCACGTTAAGTGACGAAAATTATTATAAGAAAAACATCCTTCTGCGGGAAAATAAATTTCCACATTGCTTAATTAATAAGCCTATCCGCGGCTTCTATGTCCAGACCGATAAAGAGAAATCAAACAGTGACGGGAACAACCAAATGTATAAATCGGCAAACATGTGTACCAGGATTATCTGAGAGAATTAAATACTCAAAAATATATGACAAGGACAATTTCCGCATAGAGTTTACTTATGACAATATACTGATACAAGTTTACTAAAATACCAAAGCTAAAATTCCAATAAATGAGAAGTCTGATATAATTTATAGCATACCATTCAGTGGCGACGCGTCCCACGTATGCGATATAGTATATGTGGGGACAACAAAATCGAAATTAAAGACAAGGATTTCCGCTCACAAATCAAACATTAAGTTGAGGAATAATTCGGCGGACAATAAGACAGCCTTGTCATCTCATTTCCAGGATACGGGACATTATCCCGACTTTGGTAAAGTAGCAATCTTGCAAGAAGAGAAAATCTATAATAAACGCTATGTTTTAGAGATGCTACATATTATGAACACCCCTAATCACAAAAGGATGAACTATAAAACGGACACCGACAATTGCGCTCACGTTTATCGCAATTTAGTTCTAACGCACAACAACAAACCTACAGGGTAGGTGTCGTGTGATTGTGTGCATATTAAACTCATCGTCCGTCCGCTGCCAAGATTTCTTCGGCCAACAACATTGCTCTGCTGAGATGACATACAAACATTTCTTAGTCTTACCACAGTATACAGTAAACCAACCATCGACAATATGCTTATTTGAAAATTAATACATGAAATATTGTGCATGTATAGGATTTCTTTGTCATTAACCCATAGGCAACGACTGGTGGAAAAGTACCCACAAATATTTTTTGATATATTTGACACGTTAATTTGATCAGCAAAATTCGTTAAAAAAATTAATACAAAAATATTGTTAATCACTACAGGGGAGGTGGGCGTGGTTATTAACAGATTTTCAAAATTGAATACCAACCTAAATTATATCAAAGGCAGCGTCGGCCCTGACTTTCGTTGAAATATCAAAATTTTTTACAAACAGTCACGGCTGAATCAATTCATCTCGTCTTTCTGAATATTTCGATAAATTTGTACATACATATGTATGCATGCATTTTACATAGTTGACAAACGGGCTCGCTTATTACAGTAGCTACACACAACGAGCATATCCGCGCACATGTGCGCCAACATGCTGGCTGTCGTTTGCTACAGACGGCTCATAAGTGATTTTGTAGTCAAAGCGTAAACATGGAAAGGAAAGACGCGGATGATGCAATTGAAATACTTATGACTTAGGGTTTTTTATGTATGTGTTACTTAAATTTATTTATATTTTACTTATATGTATGTACATACATATACATATAGTAATTTAGCCTCATTTATCAAAAATTCAATTAACGCACATGGCTTGGATGCATTTATCCGCGATGTGCATACTGCAAGCATCAACACAAAGTGGGGTTGTTGTTTTTGTTTCCAATGCGATGCTCGCAAACCACGCTACAAACGACGAGCATGCTCGCTGAAAATCAAAATTTTTTGATTTTTGGCGCGCATGCTCGCAAACCGCCCTACAAACGACGAGCATGACCCGCAAGCCGCGCATGTGCGCGGATATGCTCGTCGTGTGTAGCTACTGTTATCTGCATAAACCATCTTTATTTGCATTAACTAGGGCTGCCAGATATCTCCGTTGCCAAAGCGGGACACGTTGGTAAATCTAATACTCGGAACTTTCAAGGAATTTTGAAAATGAAGTTTTGTTCCATACAAACTATGTTCGACAATTCAAATTTTGTATGGAAGACACTGCCAGCAAAAACAAAATTGCTAAAAATCACCGCGGTTTTCTGGCAACTTAAGACTTGCACTTTATTAATTGGCTAAAAAGCAAAATTTTCAAAACTTTTCTAAAAGATCTGATGAAAAATTCTCTGAGCTAATAATTTTGTACGGCACTGTACTTATAAGTAAACTAGGTTTCATGAAAAAAGTACAAGATAACATTAAAAAATCGGTAATATTTTTCGTTGCTGTGCATTTGTTTCAACTTCTCACTATTCCTTAATATAATTGTAAAACTCTTTACACGTAATTTTTAACGTATTTACTTATATTGAGATGAAATAAGAGCAAAATTTCCTCTACATTAAGGGCCGGTTGTTCAATTCTGGTTATCACTACTTGCGACATCATGCGTATTACATGTGATCGATAAAGCAGTCGTTGTATCTAACCGGAGCTTCTACCTCCGATTTGTGCTAATCAGACATTGAACAACCGGCCCTAAGAGTTATGACTAGGTATGGCCAAGATGTATTAAGCAAGATGTGATGGACAACTCAGTGAGGCTCTATTTTAAGGTACTAAGTATAACGTCAAAAAATATAAACAAATGACAACTGTTCTGTGAAAGCGAGAAGAAATTTGTACTCTCTCTTTGGCATTTTCTAGGGGTAATTAAACATTTTTATATTCTATAAACTTCGTCGAGAAAACTTACATTGTAATAAAGCACGCATGAAAAACAAACGAGCAAATGCAAATTTCTGCAATTAAAATCTGGATACTTAAATAAAACCTGGGACATTTTAAGGTTGGACCGGGACACCGGGACAAATAGTCTAAAACCGGGACATGTCCGGGAAAACCCGGGACGTCTGGCAGCCCTAGCATTAACTCATGTATTTTCTCCTTGCAAATGAGAATAAACGGCTGGACAAATACATACAAGTTTCTTGCATTTGCTCCAACGTGAAGATATAATTTTGTGTGCATGTTTCATTAAAGCTATGCAGGTCTCTACTATAAGAGTTGTATATTTGAAAATGCGAGAGTTCTACTTTTAAGTAAGTACTTGTTCTACTCACTATTCTCTGAAAGTTATGTTCGGAACACGGTATGACTTATGTAGGAACTGCATCGGGTCATAATCACTTAAACTCCAAGCGTGATTTGCTTGAAATTTTGTTTTTCTCGTTATTTTATTTTGGCTGCATTTCTTTATTCATTCTGAACGTTTGGAATAAACTTTTTTGTTTACTTATTCTTTAGAACGTTCCTGATGATATGTAAACGTATATTTCAATGGCATTCTGTTTATTCTGGTTGTGAAATGGGTTTATCCGGAATGTATAAAGAAACGCAGCCTTTACGTGACTTGAAAATATTTTTCACTATGGCTGCGTTTCTTTATACATTCTGGATAATCCCATTTCACAGCCGAAATAAACAGAATGCGTTTGAAATATACGTCAACATATCATCAGGAACGTTTTAAAGAATAAATAAACAAAAAAGTTTATTCCAAACATTCAGAATGAATAAAGAAATGCAGCCTATAAGAAAATATTGAAATTGGATTTTATTTGGGTTAACGAAAACGACAACTGTACCCAAGAAGCATTTCAGTAAATGTTTTTAAAAATAACTTAAAGTAAGTTTGCTATAATATGCGTTAAATAAGCATTTTTAATATTAAGCTTATTAAAAGTTTTTTCAAATACGTTTAATAAGTTTTGAGAGCGAATGTTTATAAATAACTTAAACTTATAAATGAAATGCAAATGCCAACGACATGAAGTAGTAAATATAAATTTTTTCAATCGTAAGTGACGTGTTTACGTTTTTTAAATGTTTTATTAAAAGGAAAAAATTAAATAAAACCAATGCGGTAAAAAAAAAATCCAATCCAGGACCCGCTGCGCTAATCGGTGGAGCATTCGAGTCTTCAAGTGATGAGTTTTCCTTATCCTTTCTTAGTTTGACATTCAATTAAAAAAGTATTTTTTCAGAAAAGTTCATCAATGAGAATGGCGGCGATGAAGCGGAATATATAGCTACATCGATGTCGCTTTTCCAATTTGCCAATAACCGCAAGTAATTGAAAGCACGCAACAAGATGTAATAATTAACTTTTTTATGCTTAATTTTTGTGTGTTATCGTGAATTTGTATGCTAAAATGTCTATTCCCTATTTACATTTTCGCGACTGTAGATGAGTCCGCCGAAAATTCGCATTTCTTTTAGTTTCTAGATGTTAAGCAATCTATGCATGAGTTTTTATTGAAATATCTTTAAATAAAGGGTTATAAAAATGTTTATAAAAAGCTTTTTTTTTAATTT
>NW_016166350.1:7790-8591 GCF_001687245.7 Rhagoletis zephyria | reverse complement strand
CCCCGAATCATAACAAAAATTGTATCGCTCACCTGATTGCCGCAAAATACCTAGTGGTGACTTTATGGTACAAACATCAATCCTATGATTAACAGCATTATTTGATGAATCAACACCCACAGCCTTCTTAATTTCATTCGGACAACGTGAGGCATAATGGCCAACTTTTTGACAACGAAAACAGGTTACCGATGCATTGTTGTTACTGGAAACGTTCTTACTTGCTGAATCCTTCTTGACAGATATTGATTTGTCGTCATTACCAAACCGAAACTTGCACGTAACAGACTTATGGCCAGGTTTTCCACAGATATAACACTTGATAGAAGAAACAACCCCGAACTTTTGACGCTTAACATCAAAACGGTCGCGATCATTTAAACCAGTAGAAAGTTTTCTTTTCAAAAATGACATCGAACTTAACTCTTGCTGCAGTTGCTTCCTTGTCTGTATACTTGTTGTAAACGCCAACCGATGAATACGGAAATCAAACTGCGCCAAATGTGCCAGTACCGTTGACACAATAATTTCCTCTGTAGAAAGAGTTTTCCATTTTGATGACAAAGACGTAACTATAGTCGCAGCATACGAAATTAAACATTCGTCATCCTTTGGCTTGTTGTTAATCAAATTGATCAAGAACGCAGCATTCGTTTCAGAGAAATCGAATCTCGATATAAAAATTTCCTTAAACTCGTTCCAAGTCATATCCGGATAAGAAACTTGCGTTAGCCAAATAGCTCCTTGTCCTTTTAAAGCTCTGCTTAAAGTCAACATCAAAGACGAACCTTTTAAAGGCTT
>NW_016166350.1:4646-7774 GCF_001687245.7 Rhagoletis zephyria | reverse complement strand
AAAAAAAAAAAAAAATATCCCGACGAACTGATAACCTCCTCCTTTTTTGGAAGTCGGTTAAAAAGTGTTCTCACTCCACATGAACCCGAAAATTTAATCCGTTTCGTACGCGCTATTACATCTCAGGGTTGCTTCTCAATTCGGTTTCTGATTTAAGGATTTTGGTGTCTATTTTGATACGAAATTTAGTTTCTCAACTCACATTAACTATATTGTTTCAAAATCGTATGCAATGTTAGCATTTATTCGTCGTCTTTTTATGATCCTTACACACTGAAGACGCTTTATGTTTCTCTAGTAAGATCAAGGCTCGACTATGAATCTTTCCTGTGGAGCAGTACGTACCATATTATATAACTACTTTAAATAGCTATAATCTTGTCCTCATAGTCAGTAAGAATTTATTGTTCAGTCAATTAATACATAGAATAAAATTACTGAAAAAAATTCGCATGTCTTATTGAGGTATTTATTTATGTATGTTAAAAAGAAGTCGTAACTAATTATGTCAATAATTATGTTCGCTTAAGTACCCGCATCGAAGCCGATATTGTGCTTACTGTGCGCAATCAAATAAAACCCGGTTGCGGCAATCGTGTAATAGCTCGATTAGCAATGATGAGGCAATGAAATTTTCAAAATTTCGGCAATATTTATTGTGTTCTTGTGTGGCAATTGAAGTGAACAATACACAAATCAAAATCAAATCAAAAATCACTGAAACGAATATCATTCCCAACAAGCAAATCAAACTTAAAGAAACCTTTTTTAAAGTTTTGTNGTAGTTGAAGTTCCTTGATACTTCGAAAGCAACGTTTCTGTTTTCAAAAATTAAAACGAAAAATTTTTTTCATATACAGAATGTAAAAAATAAAATAACCATTTTCCAAAGCAAACTCTTTTAACGAGCAAAATTATTATTTTTTGAGTAATCATATTTCAAGTAACTCGATTAATCATCGTTTGAGTAATCAAAATCTTGATTACTCGAATAATTGATCAACCAACTTGCTCGAGTAAACGAATAATCGCACAGCCCTACTGTATACTGTGAGTCTTATTGTTCAGCACTTCATGTATTGTTGTTTGTATAAAAACTTTTGTTTACAATTACTGTATTTTAATTATTAGTTTTCCTGTTTATGTTTAATATCTTCTTCGTGCTTGTTTGTTATTATACATTTTAACATATGATTAGTCGACCGGACAAAGCTAATAGTGTAAGTCGTTTTAATGCACTTGTGCATATGTATGTTTTTGTTGGTTTATATTGTGATGATGTAAAAATATTGTTTTCCTTTTTAGTCCGGAAGATGCATTCAGACTGAGGGCGAAATATCGACCAAAATGAAACTAAAAAGTAGGTAAAGCAGAAAAACATTTAATGTTTTATTTAACATACGGCCTATAGCTCAAAAATAAATTATTAAAATATTTGTTTTTGAAAAAATTATATGTTAAGGACTTATATAAACTCGATAACATCCTCGAATTTCGTTCTTCTAACTTTGTCAGCTTAAAAATGACCTATTCGTCCGGGTGAATCCAAAAAATTTAAATTTTTTTATATTCTAAAAAATGTCCTATTGAATTTGTTACCCATATTTTCTACATTGCATTGAATTTTTTTTAACAATTTTTGGAATTAATCTTATCTTTGAAATTACAAAGTCCTTCAAAATAAATCCTGCGGTCAGAGAGAAAAAATAAAAACGCCACTTTAAATAAAAAAGTAGGTTTCAAACCCATTTATTTATTATTTATTTCATGGTAGGAGAGCTTCTCAAACAATATAGAAGACATTTTTTCGATTCAAGATGTTGAAAAGTAGTGAATACCTAAATCCCGCGACTAATCCCGGGATCCCGGGATTGTGAAAACGCTACCCGAAAATCCCGTGATCGGAAAATGCCGAAAAATTAACATACCTAGTACATATGCATACATGTACATATATACATATGTATACACGCAACATATTTTTGTATCGATTAGAACAATTTGATACAATCAAGCACTTGTACCCAGTGATGCAAAAGTAGGCACAATAGTCACATTTTTGGCCCTTTCATTCTCAGAGGCACTTTTGGCACAATTCATCCTGTTTTGGCACAATCATAAAATATAGAAGTTTAGCATAAAATGCCAATATATAACAAAAAATTACATACCACATTATAGAGCTTTTATAATTTTTGTACGAAGTTTGAAATGCCGATTTGTGTACATATATTGTGTTTATTAATCTATGAATTAGACTTTTATATAAAATCAATTAAAAAATAATCAATGAAAAGAATAGGCGAAACTGGTCAAAATGTCTCACTGCCATTATTTCGCACATATGTATGTAGGTACATACACATGTGTGTAAGAATGTCAGAATAGCTCAAGATCTATACATAGAAGGTCGCGCAAAGCGCGAAATAAAAATTGCCTCTCTCTGCGCATATCGTCCCAGGGCGATATTTTGCTTTCACACCTTCATGCCGGAAAAGCAACAAAACTTGATCTTTCACAGCGGCAAATTTTTGCGAAATTTTCTTTTAAACTCGCTATATCTCAGATGTTTATGATTCGATTGATTTGAAATTTGTACACAATAAACTAGGTTCTATTCTGAAGAAGATGAGTTGTAAGTGCACTTCTTAATACTTATTTAAAAGGAAATGGCTTATATTTTAACATTTTTATAAAAATCAAGGTGGTGGTTTTTACAAATGCAAAAGTTATGCTATGAAGTTTAAAATTTTTGTTTTGTTTTAATGCAGCATTAAAAACAAATATATACCGACATTTTTGGGAAAGTTTCAGGTTTAGACAACAAGCAGTTCTAAGGTTATAACAATATTATTGTGACACCCACAAGCGGGCGCTCGCCTCTAGATGACAAATATTTTTACACAGCACTTGTACAAGTAATTTTGGAAGTAATATTAAGTGAAATATTGAAATTCATAAATTTATCAGTGTAATATAACTTATTAAAGCTCTACATACCTAAATATGTATGCATATGTATATATAATTACACACATAGTCAACATAGTTATGCGTACAGTGATTGTTTTACAATATTCGTTTTTAATTTTTCGTTAATTTGTTACGAAAATAATGTTCATATTAAC
>NW_016166350.1:0-1998 GCF_001687245.7 Rhagoletis zephyria | reverse complement strand
TTTTCATTGGGCGGGGTTTTAACGTGGCGGGACCCAAACCCAGCGCACGCGAAGTTTTACGCCTTCTCACTTTAGCTCGCTCCCAAACGGGTGTTTGGTTGCTACCCAGAGGATACGTGGATATAAATATCCGGACGTTGTGAGCTGCGATTTGAACCGTACGCACAAGAATCGCTTCTGGCCACTCCCAGGTGAATGGCAGTCAAAATTTTTCCACTTCTGCGCACGGAACCATCCTCCACTGCTCACAACTGGCACTCTAGTAAGCTTTAAATTTCCACATTGAGTTTGGTGTCCACACACACGTCAGCTGCCCAATTAGCGATACGAAATCAGCTGTTGGATTACCTACAGTGGAAAAGTTGTTACAATCGTACCTTTATTTAGTTTGAAAGTACATTCGGTAAAAACAAACAGTTGTAGGTACATTTGGAACGTAGCCAAATAGTTTCTTAGGAAATCAGTTCTTATTTTTACTGACATTTCAATGCATTTTCTGGTGCGAGAAACTGGTCTAATAGCTTCTCTCCTTTGTGAAGAGGCATCCCAATGATACAGAAGGGTGGTCAAAGTAACGCAACTGTAGTTGATTTTGCCAGATAGACGGAAAATATTTCTTTTTAAAACGTCAAATCTAATAATGGGACGAAAGTGACTCACCTTTTCTATAACATAGTTTTGTCTCGCATTGCTCGAAGAGATTCTTTTCATAGCGAAAAATTGGTTTAATGTGAGTACCGAAGGTGATATGGCATCGATGGGAATTGTTATCCTATTTTACTTTATATAGAAATACATATACACTTTTTAGATACATCTATCTACTTTTAGGTAAAGTTTTCCGTAAATTAGGTACAATTTTATAATTCAACTTTTCCATCCCTGATGGAATATCAGCTGTAAAATAGAACCAGAAACAAACAGCTGATTGCCCTTTTTTCAATAAACATACCTCCAAGTCAAAATTAAACATACCTAGCAGGGTTGCATAGAGAATCTGACACATATTGATTGCCAATTAATTTTTAATTGGCAATTAATAGTTTTAATTTTTGTATGATAAATGGGAACAATTAAGGTCTAAATTGGTGAAAACGTTCTTAATTGCCAATTAGGTGCCTGTTTAAACATAGTCTAATGGAGCTGCGCATTGCGCAACCTCTTATATATAAACCAGTGCCAGCCAAAGAGAGTAAATGTATTATATTGCCCAAAAAAGAGAATGTGTTTGTGGTAATGCGCGAAGATAAATTTCTGTGTTTTATTACTTATTATAAAAACTTCTGTATGTTTTTTAGCATTTTTTCATTGGGCGATATTCTCTAGAGCTAAAAAACATAGAAACATGGAACATACATAGAAATAAATTTAACGGCTTTAAATAAGAAAAAAGTTGGTACAATTTGTTATGTATTTTCATTTTTTTTTTGGGGATAATTTTAATGTGGATTTTTGAGCAAAAAAGTTAACGTTCTTCGAGCATTCTAAAATTAAAATAAAATTTCGTTAATTTCAAGTAGAAATTAAATGAAAATATATACATATTTGTTTTTTTAATTAGTTAAAACTTGACATTTAAGAACAATTTAAAATTACAACTAAACCAAAAGATAAATAACAAAATATTTTGTATGTTTTGATTTAGGACTAGTCTTGTATTTAAAAAAATTACATAATTCACATAATTACACGGAGGCACACTGGGTAAATTATGTAATCAGTAGTAGTAATTTTATTTATTTTCAGCAGATCCTGAATTACAAAAGCTTTGATAAATTGAAACAAATTTTAAAATTGAAATTAAATTAAATGAAAGATTATAGACAATAACAATAATTGTTGTGTCTGACTAGCACTTAGAACTAAACAATATTTTTTTAGACAACATTTATTGTTAGTGTCTATAATCTTTTATTTATTTTAATTTTAATTTTTAAGTTTGTTTGAATTTTTGTAATTCATGATCTGAAGAAAATAAAGAATTACTGCTACTACTAT